>NC_041054.1:19941373-20027189 GCF_900634775.1 Gouania willdenowi
CTTTGCGGAGGCAAATAGTCGTGTGACGTTGTTTCTGGCTGCACTTGGAGTCTTTTTTTTTTGTGTGTTGGCGTGCGGGTGTTTCTGATGTTGCCCTTCTTTTACAGCCCGCGGTTGTCATTCTTTTGCTTTTTTTTTGTATTTTCCATATTTTTACTTCAGTTTAATGGTCCAGCTGGATTTTTTCTTGATCATCTTACCTATTACCAGCTCTTTTAGTTATTTTCAACAGTTGCTGCTCTACAGTGGTTTTCTTTGAGGTGCACGAAAGCAGGATTTCTTTGATGCTTTTCAGTCAGTGGGTGTGTGAGAACACATGCGCACAGCAACACACGCCGTCGCTTCTGCTATTTTGACGATAAAGTGAAGTAACTGTACGGCTTCATGGACCATTTTCTGATGTTAATTTAAAATGTTTGTGTTTGCACGTTGCTTCGGTTGAGTGCATGCATGTGAATCTGCTACCAATCGATGGTCATCTGCAGCAGCACACCCATAGAAAGCTTACTTCCAACTGCTTTAAACGTCACTTTCTGGCACTTGGCTCCAAGATGGCGCTGAGTTGGGAGGTACTTTGGCTTTGAACTGGAACTGCTTGCTGCTCCCAACGGTGACATTTTTAGTGACCAAACAGAACACGTCCTAATGCGTCCTGTTATTTCACCATCCGGGGCAGAGCGTGTAGCTTTTTTCCGATGCTTTCTGAAAGCCGAAGCTCTTGCGTGTGACTTAAAACGTGTTATTTGGAGGTCATTTGTGGATGTCCGTTCGTCCAAGTTTGGTTGAGCTGTAGAGAAAATGGCACATCCGAAAGCAACTTTTTTGGACTTCACCTTTGTATTTTTTTAAATCCTTTTTTGTATTTGAGAGCCAGATTCATAAGAAAAAGACTTTTTAGATGTGGACTTAACAAAGGCGCCTGTGATGGAGGTAAATCACCTTATACCCGTTTCCATACCTTGTTCCAGTTAAAGTCATTGACTAACTGCGAGTTGCCCAGTCTTGTTGCTGTTGTAGAACTTGCTCTTTTGTCATTCTCATCCGTCCTGTGTGTGATTTTATTTTTTCTTCAGATAGTCAAAGTGTGGAGCGAGGATGGGGCCGGAAAAGTGGTGGAGATTCCGTCTGACATGACGGCCCGTGATGTGTGCCAGCTGCTGGTCTACAAGAGCCACTGTGTGGACGACAACGCGTGGACGCTGGTGGAGCACCATCCCATCCTCGGCCTCGGTAGGACCGTGTGTCTTTACATGGGGATCTCGTCTAATGTACCCCTCATGCAGGGGTCACCATCCTTTGTGAAACTGTGAGCTACTTCGTTGGTACTGCTGGTCCGAAGGGCTACCAGTTAGAAAAGGACTTCGTAAATACTAAATGTTCACGGTTTCACTTTAACTAGAGGGTAAGATAATATGAAGTCTAGCAGTAACTTAAAAAGGTAGGAAATGTTTAAACTTCAACATGCAACACTTTGTTTCTCCTAATTTATGCATTTGTTTCATTTTCATTACATTTCATAGAAAATGGTAATTTTCCTATTTTACAAGCTACTAACAAACAACTTTTAACTAATCTCATAACATGTAACATTTGTAAAATGTAACAATTGTCATATTTTGAAAATGTATCTTATCATATTATACTGTATATAACATACCACAACCCATACACCAAATCTGCAACACATTTGCACAATGTTTCAGTGAAAATGGTAATTTAATACTAAAACTTCATCATGTGCAGCAGTATTTAACTCTAATAAGTACTATGTCATATTTATTTATTTATCTTTGTTAGCTTGAATCCTAGAAAGTAAATCAGATTTTAGTTGGAGCTCATTGTTGACTAGAGCTCCTAAGGGCCCCTCACATGGTCCATGTGGGCTACCGGTGCCCACGGGCACCGTGTTGGTGACCCCTGCCCTAATGTATATTTGGTCTAATAAAGTTGTTATCAGATCAAGGTACAATATTCATATTTACACCTTTATCATAGGTTTTTGAGCAGAATTTGTTCTTCCCACAATAAATACAATCAAATACAGTTTACTGACTTTAAGAGTAAGTCATCTATAGAGGATTTAGTCCTTCCTACTCATCCTCAGTGAGTTTTAGGAGTACATGTCTTCCCTGCAGGTGTATTCCAGTCAGGCATTTTTGTGTGTGCTCACACTCCTTTAGCGTGTGCGTCTCTGCATGGGTGCACATAACTCCCCTGTGTGTGTCTTCAATGTGTATGTTCACTTAAGCATGGCACGAGTGCTTGTGTGCCTATACGGTGCTGGAGGGAGGTGTGGTGCGCCTAGGCTTAAGCACTTTCCATGTTCTGCTCACATGCCTGTTCCCTGCTGGATGATTCTAGGGAGTAGAGGAGGGGGTTTGGGGGGGGGTAAAAACACACGAATCATGCTTTGCTTCTTTACTTTGTCTGTGTAGTTTGTCTGCCAGTCTTTATTCACTTTCTTCATCTGTGTGTCTGTCTTTGTCCTCTGCGTGGCTTTCCTCAACTCATTGAGTTGTATTTTTAGAGTCAAAGGATTGCTTTGTGCTTTTCCTGCTCGATCTGTGTTGCTGAAGGAAAAAAGTGCACTGGAGAGATGGAATGTGAGAGAGGGAGAAAGAGGGGAAAAAGCAAGAGAGTGAGGGATGAGAAGAGGGAGAGAGGGAAAGGAGGGTGGAGAGGTCTGGACTAAAGCGTCATACCAGAGCGGTGAGGGACCAATCGTATTTCTCTGTCGGACGAGCCCCTAACTCGCTCGGCCAATCAGTCATCCCTTAACCCACCACAGGAAATACCCCTGCTTTTAGCCACTACTTACACACACACACACACACACACACACATTTCCACTCCTTAAACTGCGGGGTATGAACTTTCTTTAAAAACAGCCACTGTGTCTACTAAGTGTGAGGTAAAACTGGTCGTGTGTTTTAATCCACATGGTCTAATCCTAGTTGTAGGTTTTGGGATGCATGCAGATCTGGGACATCCTGCCACCATCAATTTCTAATCTGCCTCAACCTGAGATCATAAGCCTTTAAGATGAAGAAAGAGGGGAACACACACTTACACACACACACACACACACACCTACACACACTCAGCGTATATGATTAGAGCTGCACGAGCACTCAACCTGAGCTCGTGTGTTTTTTCGTCTGTGTCTTAATTGTACTTTTGCTTATGTCTTTGCTGCACTCAGCAATCCAGCCTAAATACATGACATCATCTTCCTGCAATGCCCCCACCAACTCCACCTCATCCCCCCCCCCCCACATCTCCATCTCATTGCACTGCTCCTCTGCACCTTCGCCCCCACCTGGCTCGTCTGCCTCACAGAGCTTCTTCTCTTTCACATCCCTTCCTCATTTAACCTCTTTGCCCGTCTCTTGGTAACCGGGGGCGATATTTCTTGCTGTGTCATTGTATGCCACAGTAGAACCAGTGGTAAATATAGGCTTGGAGTTTTAATATAGAAAAAAGAGAACTCGAGTAAATAGAATTTAGGTCATTTCTACTTATGGGAGAGAGAGAAAAAACATTATTTCACTTTTTTTTTTAATTACTAATAAACAAGCAGAGGTGAAAGTAATAGATTACAGTACTCACGTTACTGTAATTGAGGTTATTTTATGGGTACTTGTACTTTTTTGAGTACATTTCGAAATCAGTCATTTTACTTGTACTTAAGTACCTTTTATAAGAAGTAAAGTAATTCATTACATTTCTCCACACAACCGTGACTGAGCAAAGTATTTTTCTTATTTCTGTTTCATGGAATGTACAGTATATATCATTGAATATAATTCATATGTTCTTAGTTGTGCTATTCCTGATCAATGCGCAGCCACTTTCTATGGTTCAGGTTGTGGTTTCTACCTATTATGTTGTTACCCACATGGCACATTTAGCATGGCACTGTTTTAGAGTTCATATATTTAGCTATACTTTTTATTTATTTTGAATTGAAATATATTGGTGTTATTTAATTAAAAAAAAACAAAAAAAAAAAACTATTATACATTTTTATTTAATACACATGCCTTGGTGGAAAATACGTAAATGAAGCTCCAATTGTGCAAGATTGTATTTTTTCCTTTTTAAGTTTCTACATGTTTACTGTATGCAAGGGAACCATGTTATTCTTACTTGTACTTATTTATCAGTAGTCTTTACACCTCTGGCCTTAAATTGTTACATTAACAATTTAACATTTATTGTTATTTAAAAAAAAAAGTGGTGTATTATGTTACATTGTTTTTAACACATTTTTGTATTACAGCAGTTTTCACTAGTTTCAGTTTTGTTAAATTATATTTCTAAATAGTTGACTTCTATATTATAGTATAAAACTTGATGCAGCAGATGTGGGGATTTTCCATATGAAAATAGAACTTCGTTACTTGTCGAATGTCAGAGCATCTCAAGAACAGTCAGGCAGGGCTAATTATTAATATGCATATACACCTATGACATCTAATGTGTATGAATAGGCTATTACAGTTACAGTTTTAATGAAGATTACAATAAAGCTTGGTTTTCCTAAGCTAAGACCAGCCCCCATTGGAGCCCAGGCTGCCATTAACAAGCTAACCTGACGTGCTAGTTATGTTAACAGCATCTGACAGGGATAAACACCTCAGTGGATACACACGTCACTCTGTCTGTGGGTGGAATATGTTTTGACATGAAGCATACAATGAGTTAGGTTCAAGGCACTGTTTTATGGATGGGGCAGAAATTCAAAGCCTGGCCCAGGGAGATGCTAAAACCCAGAAACATCCAAAAACAGAGTAAATTCTGCCTCGTTCTGCTTGTTCAGGCTAAAATATCACCAAGTTTATCATTGTACCAGTTGTTAGAGCTACTATCTTTACCAGGGAGCAAATATTTTCTCCTTGTTATTGTTTTCCGAAGTTCTATTGGGCTTTATTTACATGCGATTAGTTCCTACTAGGGGTGTCCCGATCCAATATTGATATCTGATATCGGTCCGATATCAGCCAGAAAACGAATATCGGATTTTATCGGACTGCATTTAAAATCTCTGATATATATTGTATTTATTCAAGTGTAGAATACTATAGATATTATGTTTAAGGTTAACATTTATGTAACCAATTGGTTAATAATAAATGGGTCAGTTTTTCTCATCCCTACTGTTGCTGACTATTGTTTTCTGTTTGAGTGACATCACTTCATCAAGGCTTTTCTAACATTCCACACTACAAAGTAAGTAATTATTATTTTTTTATTAAAAAAAAAGTAAGAAAAACATGTATGATTCATGCTGATATCTGATCAATATCGGTATCGGCCGATATGCAAGGCTGCAATATCGGTATCATATCGGAAATGAAAAAGTTGTATCGGGACATCCCTAATTCTATTTCATCGTATTCGTGCTGATATCGTATCGAATCAATATCGACCAATAGTCAAGGCTGCAAAATCGGTATCGTATCAGAAGTGAAATAGTTGTATCGGGACATCCCTAGTTCCTACTGCTCAGAAACACATGGAAACTAGCTGTAGTTTTTTTTACTATTAACTTTATTTATTTTTCAATTATTATTCTTTAAAAGGTTTCCTGATTCAGATGTAGCCTATGTATATGTCCATAACAGGAACTATGCACAATAATAACATAATATTTATAAACTTGTAAATATGCTGTAGGAACTACTCGCTGGTAAAAAAAAAAAAAAAAAAAGTCCTATTAAATTCCGTAAAACAATAACCAGGAATAAATATTTGTTCCCTGGTAAAGATAGTAGCTCTAACAACTGGTACAATGATAAACTTGGTGATATTACAGCCTGTGCAGCAGTACGGGGTAGAATTTACTCTGTTTCCGGATGTTTCCGGGGTTTAGTATCTCCCCCTGGCCCATTTTAGCTAAAGGAATTAGCTATAGCTATGGTTGGCTAACAGGCTATAGCAGGATTTACCCTTTAGCTTAAGCAGCCACATAACTGAATACATTTGTAACCAATTGCACCAATTGTGTGACAGGGAAGATAAACGAGGTTTGAATCAGTTCTCAGACATTTTTAATCCTGCTTTTACAACTGCATGCCGCTAAACAATTTGACGCAAGGAAATTAACCACACTTTTAAAGTCAAGTTCACAGCAATCATCTCACCTAGATGAGATCATATAGGAAAGAGGTTATCTCCTCACTGTGCACTAGAAAGAGATGGCAATATTATCTCAACACTAGCATATAAGTTTCTGCTGCTTCTGCATTCACTTTCATGTTATGTAGGTCATCCTGTACCCTAAAGCGAATAAACTATTAATGGCTTGCTGTGAATGTCACACCCACAATTTCTTAATCATTTTTAGCCTTCGAGTCACACAAAAGAGGCCTTTTTTAAACAGACATGAGGCTCGTGGCAGTCTGCCAATGCTAATCAGTCAGCAAATTTTCTGAGTGAACAACATTAGATTGTTTCAGTCATACTGGTAGGCTGCTTTTTCCGTTACATTTGTTAGATTTTGCTGTTATTGCGTGTTAAGTGTGTCAAACACTGGTGAATTAGGATACGGAGTTTTCGTTGTAGCAAAGTGCCCTCAACGCAACAAGTATTACTGCTTTCTTTTGAACACAGTAGCTGTGTTTCAATTACAGATTTTTGCAAAAATAAAAGTGATATTTATAAATGTCGACAAAGTGTGACTGCGCTTTAAACGGGTTTCCATTGTAGGTGGTTATGGGTAGGAGCCTCGTAACTCCTGTGAAATATCGTCCCGCGAGACTTCAGGAAGACGGACAACTTCCTCATAAAACTCAGTATTCCTTTGTTGTTTCACGTCTATTCTGGAATTAATAATTTTAAATGGTAAATGGACTTGATTTATATAGCGCTTTATCACCACACTGAAGCAGTCTCAAAGCGCTTTACATACAGTATCAGCTCATTGACCCAATCACTCTCACATTCATACACCAGTGGGACAGGACTGCCATGCAAGGCGCTAGTCGACCACTGGGAGCAACTTAGGGTTCAGTGTCTTGCCCGAGGACACTTCGACACATAGTCAGGTACTGGGATCGAACCCCCAACCTCTCGATCAGAAGAGGTTGGGGGCCTGAGCCACGGTCACCCTTCAAAGTATAATGCTTAGAAATGTCTGGGTCTGGGTCTCCTCCTCTGTTTACACGTACCACGCCATGTTTTCTCGGTGAGAAATGGTCATGTGATATACATGGTCTAGGGCTTTTGCGACGCATTTCAATATCGAAACCTTTTAGCGATAATTTAGTGTTTTTTTTTTACCAGTTTTTATTGCGTTATTTAGAATTTGCACATTTCCAAGGGTAATCTCCAGCTATAGACGTGGTCACTCTTTCCTTTTTCTGTACATTTGTAATCTGGACTATAGCATGTCTTCAACAACAAAACGAATGGTCAAACTCCTCTTTAGTCTTCCATTAGTTTATCCTACATCCACCAAATACCAGAGTTGTGGTCAATTACATTTTAAAATTACAATTACATCTTCAATTATCCATGTTCAATTACAACTACTACGATTACGTTGACTGGCATTTTATTATTATTTCCCCCCTGACAGACAATTACAAATACATTCTCAATTACTGAACTTCAAATTATAATTAGTCACAATTATTGAGCCTTTAATAAATAAGACTATAAAACGTAACCTTCCTATTAGCTTTCTGTTCGCATCTCTTATGATAATGGGTCAGTTTTGACCCATGTCTTAAATCAGCTGTAAAATGCACTAAAAAATCTTATATATCATCTAATTTGTTTCTCATCTCTTGGTTTCCTTGTTAGGCTTCCTTATCCATGAAAATATAGGTATCAATATTTTTGGTGTGGATGTCTGAGCCTTTTTCTCTTAGTATACCCCACAAAATTATTTTTAAATGTTAAAATGATCCTCAGGAGAACTGACAGGTAAACTTGATATGAAACATATTTTAATGTTTATTAACTATGTTATGTGTAAGGCATTGAACTGTAACATGTTTGCGTTTAATTCACTTGTAAATGAAATTATCCTAACTCAATTACAATTCAATTATGATTACAACAGCAACATAATTACATCATAATTGTAATTAATTACCAATTACGCTATGACACTTATGATTGACCTCAACCTTGTCAAATATCCAAGCACTCATGCTTTGGGTTATAGATAAAAGCAAAGAGTGGCCTGATTACAACTTCAATAGGTTGAATTGAAACAGTTTCATCTTTTAACAAGAATAAACAAACCTGATTTTTCCCCCTTCATTAATATTACATTTTCCCAGTAATTCAGGCTGCTTTTGTTTGTTTGAAGTTGTATTTTTGCACCACTCACATCCAAATAAAGGAAGGTTTGTAGCTAATGAGTATGGCCCTAATGTGTGTGTACTGATTCAAACCTGTGTTGGAACTGGACCCCTGGGGGGAATCCAAACATATCACAAGCTGAGGTGATTAATGCTGTTTGTAATGTTTCTTCTACATACAGAAAGATGTCTGGAGGATCACGAGCTGGTGGTTCAGGTTCAAGCCTCCATGAGCAGCGACAGTAAATTCCTCTTCAGGAAGAACTATGCCAAATATGAATTCTTCAGGAACCCCCTGGTGAGTCTCTCACATCCCTGGAATGACCTTTCAATGACTGCTTTGCTTTATCACGCAGCCTACACACACACACACACACACACACACACACACACACACACACACACACGTACTCACGCACGTAGACGCTGCTGACGGCTAAAGTTGCTGGTTTCTGGACATTTTTTACAGAATCTTGTGCTGCGAGGTCTCTCTTGAAAACATAACATAATGTGCATAGATACAGGCTGCTTTGAATCTGTTTCCTTGTATCGTCAAGCTAATTTGAGAGGGTGATGTGTTCTGTTAAATAATTTTTTTCATATCCGCCATTTCTAATCACGTATTGTACCTGTTCAAAATGAACAGTGAGGTAACACTTTAAGCTCACTGAACTATGGCTTTAAATGGGAGCGATGAACTGGCGTCCTGTCCAGGGTGTTCCCCCCCACCACCATTCTGCCTCCTGTTTGCGCTGGTTGTTTTAAGTGGAACAACAGTCACATCAATGAATAAATAATATCCATTTGGTCACATGTAACCAATGCCTGACAGACTAAAATGAAAAGCAGATTCATATTTATTTTAGTATATGAGGCAGAAAATAGTACCGTCAACCTTTTGCTACCTTGTGTAGCTATTAAATGCTTACAGTGGTTTCCTTTCAGTCTATCCTTACACACAGCACTCCTCAACTAATTGTTATTATTATTTCTATCTAAAACTTGTTTTTTTGGAAAATGCTGCAGAGCTGCTGCGTGTAACAGTCAGGCCTCAATGGCTTGAATGCAGGGTTGGACTGGCCATCTGGATTAATACCGGGCATCGTCCCAGTGGACCGTCGACCCGAAGTGGGCCAGTTCGGTCAGCTATGGTTTTTTGGGGAGGGGGGCAGACATGTTAACAGGTGGCCAAAAATGGTCCAAAAGTGGCAAAATGTTGCGAGAAGAGTGAAAAGTGACTAAAATGGGCCAAAAGCAGTCAAAATGGGCAAATAAAGAGGAACCAGGTGGTATGTAATGGCAAAGAGTAGCTTTAATGAGCAAAATGTGGCAAACATTAGTAAAAAAGGGAAAAATGTGGAACAAAAAGGGAAAAATGTGGAACAAAAAGGGGTATTTATTGGGCAAAAGTTAGCTTTTTGGTGAAAAGTGGCGAAAACAAACTAAAGAAAGGACAAAAGTTTAATAAAAGTGTCAAAAACTGGACAAAAAGGGTCAGAACTTTTTGAAAATGGACAAAAATGGGACAAAGGAAGTTGTAAAATGGCCAAAGGAAATCGCTAAAAAGTGTTTAAAAGTTTCCCCTTTTTAAAGGTTTTTTGGGGGAATAATAAGTTAATATTAAGACATAAAGAGCCACATGTTGAGCATCACTGACTTAACAATGGCTTCTACATGGTGTCACTGATAATGTAGTAGTGGACTAGTCTGGATAGAAAACGTCAGGAATGAATTTTTGTCCCAGTCCATCCCTGGTTGCATGGTATTTCTGTTGATGTGGACTGGATGTGGTTACGTGCTGGTTTTGGTATACGGTGACATTGCTGCTGCCACAGTGATTTAGGGGTGTGTGTCAGAGCCAGCAGGTGACCTCAGCCTGGTGGTAATGAGCACGGTAAAACACTACGGAGCAGTCCACAGCCTGTCAATCACACTGAGAGTAGCTAAAGGAGATTACATCAGTGGGTGAGATCATACTGCATTTCCTGCAAGGCTGGAGAGCCCTCTCTCTCTCTCTCTCTCTCTCTCTCTCTCTCTCTCTCTCTCTCTCTCTCTCTCTCTCTCTCTCTCTCCAGCACTTTGAGTGCTTGTGCACGCACGCACGAGCACACATGCAGACAAACACACAGAAACACTACCCCACTTTGAACGTGCATATGCAGTAAGTGCTTTCTTAGGCCTCTCTTTTTTCTTTGTTCCCCTTCTCTCTCACTCATGGTCGATCTCTCTCCATCCCCCCCTCTCTCTCTCTCTCTCTCTCTCTCTCTCTAGAACTTTTTCCCAGAGCAGATGGTTGCCTGGTGTCAGGAGTCTGATGGCTCAATCCCTCAGTCACAATTACTGCAGGTGAGTTATCACAGTGAATGTAAACATGCATCTATAACCAGAGGTGTAAAGAGTACTGCTGTATCCTACTCAGGTAGAAGTACTGTTAGTTGATTGAAATTGTACTCAAGTACAAGTAAATAATGCATGAAATACTCGAGTACAAGTAAAACGTAGCTCAATTAAATAGTACTCAAAGTAGTTGTTCGTTGATCGTTTAAGAAAGAAATTGACTCAGTAATGGTTGGTTGTAGAAATGTAACAAATTACTTTAATTCTTCTAAAATGTTCTGAACTACAAGTAAAATGACTGATTTAGAAATATACTCCAAAAAGTACAAGTACCCATAAAAGCAACTCAATTACAGTTACGTCAGTACTTGTAATCCATTACTTTCACCTCTGTCTATAACTAGACATCTATAAAGTAGGGATGTCCCGATACTTTTCCATTTCCGATATTATACCGATAATGCAGCCTTGTGTATCAGCCGATACCGATATTGATCTGATATCAGCATGAATCATACATCTTTTTTCTTTAATGAAAAATAATAATTACTTATTTTGTAGTGTGGATTGTTAGAAAAGGCTTGATCAAGTGATGTCACTCAAACAGAGAACAATAGTCAGCTGACCCATTTATTATTAACCAATTGGTTACATAAATTTTAACCTTCAACATAATATCTACAGTATTCTACAACTGAATAAAATAAATAAAAAAATTAATTGAAAAAAAAATGAATAAATAAATTTTAAAAATCGGAAAATCCCGAAATTTGAATCCGATATTTGTTTTCAGGCTAATATCGGACCGATATTCAATGTCGATGTCGGATCGGGACACCCCTACTATAAAGGTTCCCTTTGTGAAAACCTGAAAGTGCTGCTTGAAGTACTTGGGGATCATTTTAATTTTAAGTGCTAACATAATGTGCAATATGAATAAAGAATATTATGATTTCATTGTTCACAAAGCACAAACTTAAATTTATCTCCAAGTACACGGTCTTATTGTGAAAGTACAGAAGTGGCTAATGGTGAATTCAGTGAGTGTCTTTTTAACACTCCTATAATCAGGAAGTAGTGGCCCAGGAATGAGGTGGATGACAGTAGTATATTGTGTACTTCATGTGTGTCATGCAGGGTTGGGGTCAGTTATAATTGTAATTACATGATTGGTAATTAATTACAATTATGGCAGAATTATAAGTGTAATTGTGGAATTGATGATTGATTACAATTATGCCAGCATTATAATTGTAATTTTAAAAATCTGTTTCTGTCGTAATCTTAATGAAATTGTAATTGAGTTCAGATAATTTACTTTATAATTGTAATTGCCAATAAAACTTTATAATTATAATTTAACACAAAACTGGCGAACCATGTTACAGTTCTATGTACAGCTCTACACATATGTAGTTAATGAGTATTAAAATATGTTTCATATCAAGTTTCCCACATTTTACCATTAAAAAATAGGAAATCTAAGGATGTACTGACACAAAAAAGGCTCATATGCCCTCACCAAAAATATTAAAACCTATATTTTCATTGATAGGAAAGAAATTAGATGATATATTTGTTTTTAGTGTATTTTACAGCTGATTTAGGACCTGTTATCATAAGAAATGCTAACAGAAAGCTAACACAAGAGGAAGGTTAACTTTTATTAGGTTATTTATTTCAGGCTCAGTAATTGTGATTAATTGTAATTGAACTTCAGAGAACGTAATTGTAATTGACTTTCTAATTGGAAAAAATGCTGGTAATCATAATTAAGTTGTAATTTAACATGGATAAGTGAAGATGTAATTGTAATTTAAATATGTAGTTGACCCCAACCCTGATGTGATGCAGTAAAACATCAAATATAAATATGAAATAGATGAATCAGGATTTCACTCTGTGGTTTGAATGCTTTACAGTTATAACAAGAAAACAGTCATCATTGGGAATAGTCACGAGTTGAACCACTACAACACTTGGTACTGTGGTAATTGTCCTACAGCCATTTTAATTCAATCATTTTTCCCTCCCCGGGGGTCGTGTAATTATGAGTGTGGAGCAAATAATGCTGCAGGAGGGATAAACTAACCTGATTCTGCTGAAATGAGTTTGACTTTTCTCACTCACACATGCTGAGTGTATGAACCCAGCCAAAGACATCCAAGGTGCCTTACAGTTGTCTACAATAAACGTTTTTATTTTTCAGAATTTTCTGAATTCCAGCAGCTGTCCAGAGATCCAGGGCTATCTGCACTTAAAGGAGCCTGGACGCAGGTCCTGGAAGAAGCTCTACATGTTCCTAAGACGCTCAGGGCTCTATTACTCCACTAAAGGAACATCCAAGGTAATAAAACAAGCTGATTGCAGAGTCTAATCAAATGCAGTCAAGTGAAGGAGATGTGAGTGCAAAAGCAGAAGTGACAATTTTCCGAAATTCAATTACTGGAGTATACATAGAAATAAAATCTAATTCCATTTTTGAAACTTTATTATTTATTATCTCTGTGGCCCCGTACCTAATGGCCCATGAACCAGTGCCAAACCACTGGTTTGGGACCACACATCACACATTAGGCTCAAATTTACAAGTTTTTACATCAGAATCCTTCTGGAACAGTGGTTCCTAAACAGGGGTAAAGGAGCACATTGCAGGGGGTACTTTTTTTTTTTTTTGTTCACCACAAACTAACAATACTATGGCTCAATAAAACACTACCTTTTCTTATAATTTTTGGAACAGGATCATTTTAGGCCATTTTATAACATTTTTGACAATAGGAGGCTATAATTAGCCATTTGCTTACTAGCGATGTAATCGTATAACAGTTGCATGTTTTTTTTTGTTTTTTTTTTTTAAATTAGATTCCACTTTAAATTCCATTTATTGTTTTGACTTTGTAGATTAAGCCTTATGGAACCAATGTTTGAGAGCCCTCTGTTCCGAAAATGAAAAAGCATGTAAACTTATGGAGAGGGTACTTATGATTTGAAGAGGGGGTACACATGATTTATCAAGAAATGCAAAGAGGGTACACGGGGGGGAAAAATGTGAACCACTGTTTTAGACGCATTCTTGTTTGAACAAAACTTTGAATAACACAGAGCAGTGACATGCTGTTGCACAATGTAGCTATAGACCATTTTTAAATTTAAACCAAAATAGGAACTTCAGCACTGGAATTAGTAAATTGACTAAATTTAAATTCTTTAAAAAAAAAAAGCCAGCATCAGATTTTCCAAAAATTATAAAATGTTGACAGAAAAAAAAAAAAAAAGGAAAGAAATGTTGACACATACAGTAAGGCAAGAATCTAAAAAATGTCTACCTAAAAAATAATGTATGAATAAACGTAGATAATTCAATGTAAAACACAGATCTGTGTGCAGTTTGTGTTCTTGAGTGGTCTTTGTTCTCCGTACACAGGAACCCCGACACCTGCAGCTGCTGTCAGATCTGGAGGACAGCAACATCTTCACCGTCATCACAGGGAAAAAACTGCACAACGCCCCAACAGATTACCAGTTCTGCATCAGGGTAAGACTCAGCCGTGTGTTTAACTTTCATCATACAAATGGTAACTCTTTTGGAAGTTTGCGGTCGGACGTACTCTGGGTTCTCACCAAGAATTTTTCACAGCGTCGCGGGATCGTTGTAGGGAAGTCCTGGGGCATCTGGAAAACTTTGAAATTTATAACCCTCTGAGGGGATACATTTTGTGAAGTAAAGCTTTTTTCTTTGTTACTGCCTTACTTAAAAGCCACAGGTTATTTGTTGAATTGGTGAAGGTGATGATGAATGGAGTTAGATGGTTACTCATGCTTGGTATAGGTCCTCCCCTAATAAATACTCAGGGACACTGTATAGGCAAGAAATAAGATCTAACAAGAAGATAGTCATCAACATCCTCTGCCAGATTGGTAGTCATTATAACGCACAACTTTTTCCTAAACGTGTTTACACAAGAAAATATTATCACATCAGAATATAAAATGACTAACTATCTTAAACAGTTTCTGAGAAAAGCTGTCCCCTTTGAAGACACCTCGAACAGAGTAAAATAAGTCAGCACAAGGGCAATAACTCCGTAAAAAATATTTGCGCAATTCTCATTTTTGAACTCCATCAAGGTATTGATGCCCTGAAGCCACACACCAAATGTGGTTATCGTATCTTAAACGATTTATTTTTTTTTTTTTTTTTTTTAAGGATTTTTTTGGCTCTAGTGGCCTTTATATGACAGTTGCTTGACAGGAAAGGGGGTCAGAGAGAGCAGGGAATGACACGCAGGAAAGGGTCCCAGGCTGGAATCGAACCTGGACCCGCTGCAGGTGAGGAACTATAGCCTCTGTACATGGGGCGGGCGCTCTACCCACTGAGCTAAACACCGCCCCAAACGATTTCTAAGAAAAGCTGTCCCCTTTGAAGATTCCTCGAATATAGTAAAGAAAAAAAAAAAAAAAAAAACAAGGGCAATAACTCTGGAAAAAATAATTGCGCACTTCTCATTTTCGAACTCCATGAAGCCACACGCTGAATTTGGTTATCCTATCTTAAACAGTTTCTGAGAAAAGCTGCCCCCTTAACTTAGACGGACAGACGGACGGACGGACGCAGCTCAAACCTATATCCCCCTTCCTCACTTTGTGGTGGGGATAATAAAATTAAAAGCACACAAAAAAATAATGTGGATGAATGAGAGCTGGTTAGCTGTCATATTTGATCAGTGTTGGGATTTGGTAGTATACTATATTTGGTTCTCTAGTGCCTGATGGAGGTTGAAAAGTTAATGAAGAGTTGAAGCTGTGGTGATTTTCCAGTGTCAGAGGGTTCTTGTGTGTAGTTAACCACACACTCAGCACTATGTGTCACTCTCGAGGTGTTATCTTCTGCGGTGGGTCACCCGTTGATCTGGGATAAGCTGGGGTGGAACAGGGAATCTGGCCCTGCTCACCACAGATCTCTCTCACACGCACGCACGTGCACACACACACGCACATCAGCGCTGATTTCATTGACAAAAACTATTCGTCATTATTTTTTATAGGCAACGTTATGTCACGTGTGAAAACGGGACGATGACTGAATTAAAAAAAAAAAAAAATGAACGTGAGCGAAAACGTATCAAAATGTATTTGTGTGTTTTTTAACAAATAAAAATAAACAGGAAACAATGACGTTCACACCAGGAAAAAAAATCCAATCAAAACTACTTTTGTTGCGTGGAAGACAGTAAGTGGTCCAATAGTAAGTAAGCGTATTGTGTTTGAGCACATGGATGACCGTGATCTGAGACAATGGCCGTGTTCAAAATCGCAAACTAGCATACGACTCATACTAAGAACGAATATCGGATTCAAATTTCTGATGTATTTTTTTTGCAATTCATTTTTTATTTATTTTTATTTAATTGTAGAATACTGTAGATATGTTGAAGGTTCAAATGTATGTAACCAATTGGTTAATAATAAATTTTTCTCATACCTACTGTTGCTGACTATTGTTCTGTGTTTGACTAACATCACTTGATCAAGTCTTTTATAACATTTCACACTACAAAATAAGTCATTATTATTTTTATTAAAGAAAAAAAAAAAAAGTAATAAAAGTATGTATGATTCACGCTGATATCGGATCAATATCGGTATCGGCCGATACGCAAGGCTGCAATATCGGTATCATATCGGAAATGAAAAAGTTGTATCGGGACATCCCTAAAAATGATTATGTACTGGGTTCTCATTAGATAGTATGAAATACCCAGGTGTGTACTTTTTTAAAAATGCATGGTGGACACCCTACTCATGCTCAACCATCCCATGATGCATTGCGAGCGGAATGTGAAATCGTCTTGGGACCGGCTTCAAGCTCAAAATCCAACATCGTCTTTTCAAAACAAAGGCATCTTTTCTTTTCTTCCATTAGTTTTTTTTTTAACACTTTTGTAAATAAGACTCTTGTTTTGAAGTTAACAGGAAGTTTAGTCAGTAGCACAATGGTGGGTCTCCGAAATGTCGGCATGAAAGGTGTTTCCGCGAGTTTTATGGATCAAATGTCCACATGTTGATATTCTACTTGGTCACTTTTTCACTTTAAATGTTTTCAGAACTTTCAAAGGTGGAGAATCAACAGAGATGTTTAGCCTCAGTGAGCTTCTGGTTTTTTGTCGTTGTAGGTTTGAAATGCATCTTGGGAAACTTGGAAGTATACTTTAGTGGGAACGCTCAGCATCCTAATCATACTAATAGTATTTTCTTTATAATGTGTAAAATGGTGTTATTGGTGGTTTTTTTTACCATAATTGACATTGGGAAAATTCACTGTTCAGCATTTTAACTGACAAATATATTATTTGATTATGTTTAAATATTTCAGAGTTGCTATAAATATTCAGGGAAGGAAGACATGATGCATATGCAAGTTTTCTTAAAATTTGTAAACCGTATATAAAAAGTGATACTAAATTATTGATAGTTTACTTTTTTGTTTTTGTTTTCCACTAATGGTACTACATCTTTTATAGTATGTAATGCATTACACAACGTTCTACTGTCTCGGCAATAGCTTGTCCTGTTGTTTAAATGCTGTTAAATGAAATAAAAGAAATCAATAAAACAAGGCTTTAATCAGTCTGAGTGTATTTGGAAACTTGAATATCATCCCATTTCAGGTTGATCAATGATAATTACATTTTTAAAAATGCATAAACAGATTTTGTAGACTAAAATGTTCATGTCATTCAGTGAGCTAAAACTTGACTATAATTGAAATTTTGACTAAAAACCAAGTTGCGCTTTAGTCAGAAGACTATGACTAAAACTAAATCAAGATTTGCTGTCAAAATTACCACACACACACACACACACACACACACACACACACACACACACACACACACACACACACACACACACACACACACACACACACACACAGGCTGTCAGTGGGGGTGACGATGCACGAACTGTTGAGGGATTTTACTCAGCAGCTTGCGTGTGGGGGTGTGCCCGGATTGTTGCCATGGTGACATGAATGAATTAGTCTTCAGGGGCTACATTTAGGAAGCAGTGCGTCCAACGTGGATTAATGACAGTCTGCACTGTGCACTGATCTCACTGATCAACAGATCAGATGAAATCAGGCTTTATTACATTTTAAGCCTAATTCTCCTTTAAATTGCATCACATCTGATACATTAGCAACACAGAAAGTTCAATCATGTGCCAAGATTTAATATCATTTGGAGAATCATTTGAAAACTTTAACAAGGAACTTACTGGGTTTTTTTTTTTTTTTTTGATTGCTAACAAGCATTGGTTGAAACCAGTGGTGGCTGGGGGGGGGGGGGGGCTTTGTGTAGCGTTGAACAAATAAGTAAAGAAAATTGCAGTCACAGCACTGCTTTCAAACCAACCAAATGTATTGCTACAGAACCCATAAACAAGCATGAACAAATGTAGTTTATACAATGGAGTGAGTGTGTGTGTGTGTGTGTCAGGGTTATTATAATTTTTTTTAAAATAATTATTTTATTTTATGTATTTTGTTTTTCAGATTTTTTTTATTTATTTTTTATTTTGAGTTAGTTTAACAAGTAATTAAATTTAAAAAAAAAAAAAAAGGGGGGTGAGAAAGGAAGTGGTAAATAAACATGCAGTATATAATTAAAGGCCTAAAAAATATATAATTAAAGACCTACTTTACCAAATATGAACATATTCAAGATTTCAAATCATCAAATTTAGTGTGTTTTTTAAACTGGTTTATGTTGCTGCTACTGTATGTATTATTTCTTCCATTAGGCACTTTCATAATTTATCCCCTGTTATCAGTGTTCTAGCATATTGTATCTTGAAATGTAGTTTTCCTCTTAAATTATATTCCCCTTCTCTCTCTAAAAATATTTTCTAAACTTTTCAACATGTGATTTCAGTTTCAACCAATGATTGTTAGCAATAAAATAACAATAAATAAAACTGTTTGCAACTCCTCTCATTCTTCTTTTTATGGATTTCCTCTCTTTATTGTATTCCGTGTTATCCCTTTTATGTCTCTCTGATTAATGTCAAATAGATTTTATTAAGTAGAATATCAAAACTTTATTTGTAATGAGCCATATTAGGTATTTTTTAAAAGTCTGCAAGAAGTTATTCCTTTTTTAATTCCAGTTGGAGTCAGAAATGAGAACGAGTGAGGTGCCTACGACCATGCACAGCGTAGCACGTGTATGAGTGTCTGTAATGAACAACATGGCTGTTTCCTGTCTGTGTGTCCGTGTGTGTCTCATTAATTGGATGTCGTGCTGAGCGTCTCTTCTTTGGTTGACAGCCCAGTAAAGTGAGAGGTGACTGTAAAGAGCTGAAGATGCTGAGTGCAGAGGATGAACAAAGCAGGACCTGCTGGATGACCGCCTTCAGACTGCTCAAAGTAATCATCTTTTAAACTGGCATCCCTTTCAAGGCTTCATATATATAGACATACTGTCACTAGGGATAGATATCCATATCTGAAACAACAATAAAAATGGAAGAATCCTTTCAATTATGTTAAAAAAAAAAACTTAATTATACATGATTTTTTTCTAAATGCAACCATATTTTTAGAATAAAAATGACCTATTTAAAAAAAAAAGACTTTGAAATACTGTGTAATTGAAAATTAAATCATTTCTATACTTTTGTTTGAAAAATAAATAAATAAATCTAAATGTTCTAACAAATCTATTGCAGACGTGGACAGGCAAGCCCTCGAAAAACAAATCCCCTCAAAATTGAAAGGACTATGAAGACACCGTAGGACGCAAAATAAGTCGCATAAAATGACAGCAAAATGTCAACAAAAATAGACCAAGTAATGACAAAAATTAACACAAAAGATTCCAAATATATGCCAAACGATCATGCAAAACAACATAGCGTGTACAATATGACCCCAAAGACACACAAAATGGCAACAAAATTGCACAAAAGGACAGAAAAGTTGCACAAAATAGCAACAAAAACACCAAAAATTACAGCAATAATCAACAAATCAGCAACAAAAAATTCGAAAATGAATGAAAAACACACAAAATGACAACATTAAATTCCCTAAATGACAGAAAAACGCACAAAACCATACAAAAATACTTTAAAAACATTAAAGACAAAAGTTTCTCTTCGTTTTTATCATCTTTGTTGGTGATTCCTACTTCACTACTGGAACCTTTGTCACTGTTAAACTACTGTTGCTGTCAGAAGGTGTTCTGTGGTCAATTTTTCATCCACTCTTTGAATGAGTGATTTTATCATTATTTTTTATTGGTTCTGGTTGTTTAATGGCTAACACGTGACAACATGAGTTGTTCAATCTACAGACTGTGAGTCGACGTCTCTTCCTTGCTTCTGTTTCCTCAGCACGGTATAGTTCTGTACCAGAACTACAACGTTCCCCATCAAAGGAAGTCGTCTCTCTCGCCTTTTTCTGCGCCTGTGGTGAGTACCAACACTCAAAACGATCAACTGGTTAAAAATCAGTTGATCATGTACTGGAGAATTCTGGGAATCAGAAGTCGATTCTTACAGCACTACTGTAAATATTTACATAATGCTTAGTCATGCATTAAAAAAGCAAACACAGTACAAGTGTGTTGTGTCACGACATTTTAAACACACAATGGAATGAAGTGTAAGGTAACAGGACCAAATCATAACAGACAAAACACCAAAGTGTAAATGTTACCAGGGGTGGACTGGCTGTCTGGTGGGCCGGTCAGCTACGTTATTTTTTTTTGGGGGGGGGGTTTGACGATCGAGTTGAGACAGACATGGAAACAGGTGGCCAAAAATGGTCCAAAAGTGGCAAAAACGTGGCACAGAAAGAGTGAAAAGTGACTAAAATGCAGTCAAGAGTGGCCAGAAAATGGGCAAATAAAGAGGAACCAGGTGGTATGTAATGGCAAAAGACAGCTTAAATGGGAAAAATGTGGCAAACAATAATGAAAAAGGGGAAAAATGTGGAACAAAAAGAGGCAAAATGTAAGTAATAAAGGAAATAATTGGTATTTATTTGGCAAATTTAGCTTATTTGGATGAAAAGTGGTCAAAAAAATTCAAGAAAGGACTAAATTTGGATAAAAGTGTCAAAAACAACTTGCAAAAATTGACAAAAAATAGGGAAAAAAAGGGATGTTTCTTTGCAAAGGGAAGCTACAGTCTGATAAAAGAGTCAGAACTTTTTCAAAAGGGACAAAAATGGGACAAAGGAAGTTGCAAAATGTAAAAAGGTAAAAAGGGGTTAAAAAGTTTCCCCCGTTTAAAGTTTTCTGGGGGAGGAATAATTAAAGTGAAGACATAAAGATCCACATGTTGAGCATCACTGACTTAATAACGGCTTCCACGTGGTGTCTCTGATAATGTAGTGAACTGTTCTGGATATAAAATGCCAGGGCTGAATTTATGTCCCAGTCCCTGAATGTTATTCTATTTGTAATAAAAGGATGGTCATAGAATATGTCGTTACATCCACCAAGGAGGTCATGTTTTCACCTGTGTTTGTTTACTTATTACTTTTGAAAATGGTTTTTGGAAGTATGTTGGTCATTTTGTTTTGTTTGCGTGTGTGTGTTTGTTTGTGTGTCTATTTACACGATAACTTGAAAAGTTATGAATGGATTTTGATGAAATTTTCAAGAAATGTTGATAATGGGTCAAGGAACAGCTGATTGAATTTTGGTGAAGTTCTGGCAAACAAGAGAACACATAAAGATATATGTCCCATTCATTTTCCCATCCACACTGTGGAACTCCTGTTAAACGTTGTTTTAGAACAATGATGTCAGCAGTGTACGATCGTGTACACAAACAAACATCTACACACGCACACACACACACACACACACAAACATATTGACCAACATTTGGAACAGTGTCTCCGTGGAGTCGTATGAATCCGATCGGCCTTTTTCGAAAGTCTAAGCTAAACGAGCGCGGATTCATTTATTTGTCTGTTAGCAGGATTACTTCAAAACTACTTAATGGAACACATTTTTACCAAAGATAGACCTTAGACCACGGATTTTGGAGGGAATCTGGATCAATATATTGATTCTGGATCAGAAATCCATTTCTCTCATCATTGGCGAAATTTCAAAAATTCAATATACCAAAATCTTGGTTCGTAATTAAACGATTTTAATGAAATGTCGACTTATGTCAGGTTGGTTTTTCAAATACCCCATTGAGTTTTATCATGATCTGGTCTGGAGTGTGTATTTTCATTGTAGTTTTTCTAAAAACTGATGCTGTCCATACATTTGGACATACCATTGTCGACAGTTCCGAGAAAGTAGTTTGTTTATGGAGTTTTCCTGAAATAAAAGGTTCATAAATAGCTGAAGGTAGAGGTGCTCGCTAAGCCCGGTGTAATGAATTTAAAGGAAATCCTGAGTAATTTGAGCACTCGAGCCAGGAATCCTGACCAGTGCATTTAGTGGATTGACTAAAGTGGGTCTGTGTGCAGACAGGATTTGTCATGCTCCACTGAGTGTGTCTGGCTTGTTTGACCTGTGACCCTTCTACCCCATGTGTGTGTGTGTGTGTATGTGTAACTCCCCCCATTTACCACTACTGCACTGCTGCCATCTCACACTGGCCCTCATCCTCCTAACAGCGAAGTGTATCGGAAAACTCTCTGGTTGCCATGGACTTCTCTGGACGGACTGGTCGCGTCATCGACAATCCTGTTGAGGCTCAGAGCGCCGCCCTAGAGGAGGGACAGACCTGGAGGGTAAGACGTTGACATAATACATTTGACATCACGGGCCTGTACTATGAAGCTGGATTTTCTCTTATGGCACTAATGTCCGGGTTTTAATTAGTGTGACGCTAGCTTAACTTATTACAGGGCTAAATCAGCATGGTAACTTAAGCTAAACGACTAACCTGGTTGGGATCAGGTTTTTAGTCAGCTGATAAAGCCTGCGTGCATCGGGATCATTGAGTCCAATAATTAAATAATTTAATTAAATCATTCATGTATTATGTGGTGACGGCGAGAGCCTCAGTCCTGTAAGTTAATATAAAAAACAAATATTATCCACCTTATGTTGGAGTCTGAGCTGTATGAACACAGTATCAGAGCCACAGACATGGTAAACGTGAAACTGATAGTGTCTGCTTATTCTCTGTTTATAATATCACTACTTAATTAAGCATTAACACTCATCAATTCCTGCTTTCATCCCTTGCTGCTTTTTCGGCAGCAACAATGTTGTTTTTGGTCTGAATTATGGATTTTAATTCTTCATATTTTTCAAGAATTATTCCTCACTCGTGACGTAAATTGCTCTACTGTTCCTCCGTTATTGTGATTGGTCTGACGCAAGAGCGCGCCAGGCTGAAATCAACTTGCTTAACTTAACGTGTTGGTATCAAGCTTCGTAGTACAGCTTCGGTCTGATAGAGGATCACTAACTTGATGGGACACCAGTGTGTGTTCCCTTCCTGCTGGTTCCTACTGGTTCTCTGGACTCGGTGTCTGATGATACATTTCTTACCGACAGAAAAGAGGCCAACGCATGAATGTTCTGACTAGTGCCAGCCCTCTGCACCCGTCCTCTCTGAGCACAGGTACAAACACCACATGAAGAGAAATCTGTGTAGGTGAGAAGCATCTTCATCTAAAAAAATCTGTTTTTTCAGTCATTCACAGAACACAAGTTTGGTTCCATGGCCGCATCATTAGAGAGGAAGCCCACAAAATGATGATTCAGCAAGGCCAAGTGGATGGGTTAGTACACAACTAACTTTAAGCAATCATCATGAGGGCCCTGGTTCAAGTCCTGCTCTGGTCATTCTCTGTAACTCTAAATAATTCTTTTTTAAATATTCAATTACTGAACAAAATACTGTTAATTATCTGTGGATTCGCATTCCCGGTTGCATTGTCGCAGCAATGCAACATTTCTAGTTGTAATTGAACTTTAGTAAATTGAGAACGTAATTTTAATTGACTTTCAGGGAAATAATTATCAATTTAATTTTAAATGTAATTGGGGAAAAAAAATGTTTGTCAACATAATTGTAATTGAGTTGTGATTGAACATGGATATTTAAAGATGTAATTGTAATTAAAAATTGCAATTGACCCCAAGCCTGATGCCAGGCAGCTGCTTTGATCCTATCCCTGGTTTACTTACGCTATCTGACATTTTCTATTGTTTGTTTTGTCAATATTTGTTTTAAAACTCTTATTAAATTAAAGTATGCACATTATCTGTGAATGTAAATCTATAATTTTTAGTAAGTAAACTTGGATTTGATGATTAAACTAATGTATTACTTGTGAAAATGTAGTTTCATTACATAATATTACATAGTCATCATAAAAGCTCTTCTATTACTGATGGACACATGGTTTTTAAATGGTCACATTGTACCTGTGGTATAATCTAATATGTCTTTTTTCCTTCTGTTTTCATTGTATCAGGTTATTCCTGTTGCGGGACAGTCAGAGTAATCCTAGGGCGTTTGTGCTCACCTTGTGTCACCACCAGAAGATCAAGCACTTCCAGATTCTCCCGGTCAGTCCCATCGTTAGATCATTTTGTTACGAACTCTTAGGATTAAGGATTTTAACCCTAGACTTTTAACTGTGATGTCAGATATCGTACGGTGTAACAGAACGACATAGTTCGGCTTCAAAATGAATTAGACAGCCTTGCAATTAAACTAATACTGTATTGAAATGACTTTAAATGGTATAAGTTCACTTTGTATAAAGAAAAGTTATTGCATGTCTGATTGTAAATTCTAAGAGTACAGAGCGCTGAAGAGTGAAAACCTGGAGATATATTTATTTTCTGCAGTCCATGGATTATTATTTTGCAGTGTTTTTTTTTTACTTTTTTATCCATACTGATTTTTTTTGTTTTTTTTTTTTAAACTCAGATCATTATCCTTTACCGTTTCTTTATTTGTCTTATAGGAATTAAAAAGATGTCTATTTTGACACGAAAGAGACATAATTTTAAATATTTTAAATTCAACATGATGAAAATATTATTATTCTTACACCATTTATATATGCACGCTTCAATAGGCTAAAGATTTTATATATATATATATATATATATAAAAAGTATATATAATTTTATTTTCTTCACCAGCCCTCCCTTCCTTAGGAAGAGTTGGATTTTTCTCGCTACTTGATGTCACCTAGTGGAAACTCCTGACAACGCTATATAAGACTGTGAGCTCCTCCCTCTCAAACTAACTCACGGGCAAAACAAACATTGCGGTTTAATATAGAATATACATTATACTTTATTGTCATATATGTAAAGCTACATACACGAATTGTGTTCTCTGTATTTAACCCCTCCCTAAGGAGTAGTGGGCAGCCACGGTGTAGCGCCAGGGAGCAGTTCCATTTTTAGTAGCTGTTATATCGCCTCGTATCACCTTTGACTTGATCTGACGTGTTTGTGACACAATGCGACGCAGCGGTTGGACAAAACAAATGATTATCACCTTAAATTGAGTATTCCTGTAGTTAGTAGAGATAAGGAAGAGAAGAAAGTGACTTAGCAGCTAAACACTCCAGTGAGTTTTTGAAGCAGCTGAATGACTACGCTGCTGCTGTGATAAACACAGACCTTGAAGCGCTGAGACGGACTCACAATCACAATAGCCGCTTAACTCGCCATGTGTTTTACTGTCATGTGCAGTTTTTTGGCTGAAAACAATAACAACAGTGTGTTGATAGCAAAAGAAAATTGCTTTGGTGTATACTGATCTCCCTTGCGAAAGCGAATCATGAAATCTGCGTCTATAGACACGCCCACTCATGAATATGCATAAGTAGGCCCCAAAACAGCCTGTTTTTAGAACTACGCAAAAAGTGACTTTTCAGAGGCTAAAACTCTGGAAAACAGGTGAGTTTGGGAAAATAAACATTTAATACTGTGTTTTGGGGTTCTTAGAACAAATGGAGATGGGTTTAATATTATATACTGTATGTCATAATGAAACCATTTAAACTTCTTTCATTACACTAAAATGGTAGTTGGTAATGTGTGGCTAATAGCCATAGACTCTATGGTTACAAAGGGGTTTTAGGCATTTAATCATCAAAATCTAATCAAATAAATGTATATAGCACATTTCATGCACGAGGCCACACAACGTGCTTCACAGTCAAGAACAAGTCATCTCAACCATCACTTGCAAACCAAAAATACAATATACAAATTCAGAATAAAAGATCAACTTGTACATAAAAATGATCCACATAAATTAGGTCACACAACATGCGCACAAACATACACTGGAAGCAGGCATTAACATATAACCATAATATGTTGCAAAAAGGTGTGTAATGTAAGATCTGCTGGCAGGGCCTCATGGTGGACTACTTTTCTCCCTACAGATCAAATGGTTGATTATGTTATTCACAGTAGTTTAAAAGAAACCATCAGAGAAATATGCTAATTGGGTAAAGCTAAGCTAACGTCATCTCTCCACGCTGCAGTGTGAGGAGGACGGCCAGGCCTTCTTCAGCCTCGACGACGGAGCCACAAAGTTCACCGACCTGATCCACCTGGTGGAGTTTTACCAGCTCAACAGAGGAGTGCTGCCCTGCAAGCTCAAACACCCGTGCACCGCTGTGGCCTTGTGACACTCCAGTCCCACTCCCCCCTCGTCCTCTCACAGCACCCTCCGATTTGCACACCTTTCACCCAGAGGTCCCTCCTCCTCTCCTCTCGTCTCCACCCGGGTCAACGACCAACACAGGAACAGCGTCACAATGTTTTGGTCAATGTGAAACAGTGCAGCAGGAAAGTTTGATTCCCAAGCTTTTGGGTTAGGGGTTGGGGTCAATTACATTTTTCAGTTACAATTACGTCAACTTCAATTACCCATGTTTAAATGCAACTCAATTACGATTACGGTGACAAGCATTTTTTCCAATTACAATTCAACTTACAATTATAATTTTACCCTTAAGTAAATTACAATCACATTCTCAATTACTAAAGTTAAATTACAATTAATCACAATTACTGAGCCTTTATTAAATAACCCCATAAAATGTAACTTTCCTCTTGTGTTAGCTTTCTGTTAGCATCTCATTTTAAATCAGCTGTAAAATGCACTAAAAAATATTATTTATCATCTAATTTGTTTCTTATCGTTTGGTTATCTTGTTAGGCTTCCTAATCAATGAAAATATTGGTATTCATATTATTGGTGTGAGCGTCTGAGCCTTTTTTCTCAGTATATTCCTGGATTTAGATTCATTTTAAAAATGGTAAAAATGTTCTCAAGAGAACTGAGAGGTAGTGCAAAAAGTTGATATTAAACACATTTGAATGATTAACTATTGTTATTGTATAACTTATATGTTCACTACATAAGCCATAAAACTGTACCATGATTCCCTAGATTTGCGTTTAATAAGTCAACTACGTGAACTCAATTACAATTAGATTATGGTTACAACAGTAAAACAAATGTCCAATTACAATTACATCATTACATGTAAATAAATGAGATGATAGATGTTTGTTTTAGTGTATTTTACAGCTGATTTAAGACATGTTAGCATGAGAGATGCTAACAGAATGCTAACACAAGAGAAACGTTAACTTTTGTCTGACTCAGTTACTGTGATTAATTGTAATTGAGAATGTAATTGTAATTTACTTTCTGAGGATCAAGAAATAATTGTAATTGAAAAAAAATGCTGGTCACTGTAATATAATTGAACATGGATAATTAAAAATGTAATTGTAACTGAAAAATGTAATTGACCCCAACCCTGGTAGACACCAGTGTCCCACGCCTGCCACGTTGTCATAGCGACTCGGTTGTTCTGTCGTTGCCGCTCTGACCAGGAGGAAAAAAAAAAAAAAAAAAAACGAGCTAAAGTTGCAGAACTTTGTGAAACCTTTTCCAGCATCGAGGGCTCTGGGTCTCTCAGATGGATCCTGTCGTGCCCCGCCCCCAGCCCCGTCCCCCATCCTCCAGGCCTGATAAGCTGTGGTGCCCCCCGCGCCACCCACCAACCCTAAGCCCCTCGGCGGACGGGGAAGCACCACCTTCTGACTTCCTCATTGATCATCAGGGATGGAGGGGAGTCTCTTTGGATCTGATCAAAGTCAATCCAGGAGCCTTCTCAACCTGTGCAGTCCAGTCTGGATAAGCTGACACCCTGCCCCCCCACCCACCGCCCCTTACACGAGCATACCCAAGCAGGGTTGACATGTTTGTTACCAACAAAGTCATGGTGCGACTCTGACACACACACGTGCACACACACACACACACACACACACACGGTCAGAGGGAAAGTGACGTGGCTGAAGGAAGGAGGAGCAGCGCTGTGGCCAGGGGTTTTGCTGAACGGACAAAGGAATGTTTATCAGGAAAGGCTGTCACAAGCCTCTCTTTTAGAGTTTATTACTTGATGTCATTTAAATGCTGTTTTGTTACTGTTGATTTAATGCAGAACTATTTTTGCACTCCCGGGTGGGCGTGGCTGACAGTGCTCGAGCTCAAACCTTTTTCCTGGAAAAAAAAAAAAAGCATGCATGTGAATTTGCACCAGCTCCGATTGGATCCCAGTGGTGTGGAAGCAAGTATCACGTGAACAACACACACACACACACACACACACACCAGGGTTGGGGTCAATTACAATTATGTCTTCAACTATCCATATTCAATTACAACTCAATTATGATTATGGAGACCAGCATTTTTGCCATTTACAATTAAAATCACAATTATTATATTTCCCCTGACAATTACAATTACGTTCTCGATTACTAAAATTCCAATTCAATTAATCCCAAATACTGATCCTTTATTAAATAACATTCCTCTTGTGTTAGCTTTCTGTTAGCATCTCTAATGATAAAGGGTCAGTTATTATGACCCATGTCTTACATCAGCTGTAAAATACACTAAAAAACATTTATTTAGTTTCTCATTACTTGGTTACCTTGTTAGGCTTCCTAATAAATTAAATTATTGGTATTAATATTTTTAATGTGGGCGTCTCAGCCTTTATTTCTTTAATTATACCTCTAGATTTCATTTATTTTGAAACTGTAAAATGATCCTGAAGAGAACTGACAGTGTGAGAAGTTGATCTGAAACATTATTTAATAATTATTAACTATGTACTGTATGTGTAGGACATAGAACTGTAACATGGTTCACCGGGTTTGTGTTAAGTTAAATTGTAATTGAGTTTTTCTTTTGTTTGAATAATTTCCATGCCAATTACAATTGCAAAGTTATTAAATTATCTGAAGTCTGCTAGAATTAAATTACGAATATAATAGCTATAAAAGCTTTTTTTAATTGCAATTACAATTATAATTATGTAATCATTGTAATTAATGATCAATTACGCGATTACAATTATAATTGAGCCCAACCCTGATGCACACAGACGCACACACAAAGACACGCACACCACCAAAAGAACAGAATAAAACAGCCGACGCATCTCACGTATGCAAGGAAGAGGAGGAAGACTGTTGAACAGACTTTTAAAAGGCGCGTCTGCCGCTGCCCCTCGCAGGCTTTTACCATTTCAGTCCGTTTTTTGTTTGTTTGTTTGTTTGTTTTTTAATGGAAAGGGTTTTTTTTCGTCTGTCGGTGAATTTGTCTTTGAATGTCTTTATTTGAAACAAATCCTAAGTCATTTTGAGCTCACCTCTTGCACATTGTAACGGCCCCGTGTTGGGTAGGAGCTGTCATCGTTCAATTCTGACCACTGTTTCCCTTGTTCAAAGCAACAAAAAGCACTCTCACACATTGTTTTATAAATGTTATGTTAGATATGGAATTTGAACAAATTACTTGAAATGTGAACACGGTTGACGCAAGTCGACTGAGCTTCACGCGCCTTAAGTGAATTTGAGCCTTGTGTGTTAAATTAAAGCTGTGTTAAAATGCACATACCATGGAACACAGTTTGGATTTAGGAGAAAACATATTTTTGACAAACTATTACCTTGTTTGCTTTATTCGATGGAAAACTGACTCCACTCTGGTTTGTAATCAGTGCCCTAACACAGAAGTGACAAAGAGCAAACTTTTGTAACAGATGCTCATGTTCTACCTAAGATTTCAAAAGATTCGCACTAAATACAACCAAAATCAGGTCTTCACAAAGGCAACAACTTAAGCAACCAATCACGTAAGACTTACCATGTCACGTTATTGTAACCCAACGGATAGGATGAATATCTTCTCTACCAGTTGCAGTGACCTTAAAAGTAGATAAAGACAAGGATCTGATTCTGTTATCATGCAGACATGACAGTGGTGTCAAACACCAAGAAAGAAAACAAGTCTTTACCTTTCAAACATATCGTCAAGTTGAACTTTCTCACAAACTCACCAGAAAGATTCAACCATTTTTTTTTTTTTTACATCCATCCTAATGCTGCGTTCACACTGAATGCGTCTTCTGCAGCACCGGACGCATCTGCCGCACGAAATGTACCGCAGTGTCCGCAAAATCAAAAAATGTCCCCATTTGCTTCATACGCACGTCTGAAGTGAAGCCCCGCCCACCAGTGACACATCCACCTCGGTTAGCTTCACTGTCTGCTGAAGCGAGGAGCTGTGCTCCTTTTTCCTCCTCTCATAAACATAAATCACCAGTGAAAAAAGCCGGTGTGATTAGCAGTTAATGCTGTCCTAGCTCAGTGCAGACTTTCAAAGATGAAAACTACAGAGAGAACTTTTTACCTGCTACTACCACCTCCTCGCTGATTCTCCTCCACGCCAAATCCTTCCTTAGTCTGGTCCCGGTGATAAAGGCCGTGTCATACAGCTCAAGGTGGTCACACACAGCTTCTACTCCATGGTTGAAGGGGTGAACAGACCGGTGTCCGTGTTGACGGCCTGACGTCATCGTCAACAAAGATTATTATTATTAATATTTTTAACTCCTGCGAATGTGCGGATATGCGTAAAATCGGGATCGCGCTCGCACGGCCAACACACTAGAGAGTCGCACCGCACTGCCACATAGAAAAGATTTCCCATCTGGGACGCATCTATCCATTGACTTTGTATGTAATCTGGACGTACAGACATTTCGTGACGCATTCGGTGTGAACGCAGCATTAGGGTGTCCCGATACAACGTTTTCACTTCTGATACGAAACGGAAATTCTGTACGTAACTGATATTGGTATGATACGATATCATCACGAATCAGTTATTTTGTAATGTGGAATGTTAGAAAAGGCCTTATCGAGTAATATTACTCAGAACAAAAGTTAGCAACAGTAGCTATGAGGAAAAACTGACCCATTTATTGTAAACCAATGGGTTACTGACATTTTATCTTCAACATAAGAATGTTCTACACCTTTAATCCAAGCTTAACGTCAATGCTATCATCATCTCCCAATGATGCTGCCAAGGTTTCCTCTTCAAAACGGCTCAGAAATCATAAATCAAGGCAGAGTGTTGTTAGATATCAGGGTTTGAAATCCACCAGTGAGCAATAAAAGCAAAGCGGAGACCCCAAAAAAGTATTTTTGTTGAAAAAAACAAAGCGAGATTCAAGGAGATGTTAAGTAATAAAGGACTTCTCAGGTTGTGTTGACAATATGTGGTTGAAATGTGATTCTGGTGATGATCGAAAGAATCTTAGGAAGTGAAGTGATGACGGAGCAGGTTTGAGTAGAAATGTTGGTTCAGTTCTTAAAGTGAGGTGGTAACCTGGGTTGTTTGTAGGTGTGAAATAATGCCATTCAAACTCAACTAGATGCGCTTTTTTCAGGTTCAGTTAAAGTATGGACGGTTCAAGCATGAGCTGTTTAAAGGCTTTAAAAAGATTTTTTTTGTGTGTGTGTGTGTGTGTGTGTGTGCATCAACTGAAGAACTCTTCCAACTTTTGATGAGTTGTTGATGCCACCAATGGAGAAGAGGTGTGTTCAGCTCTGTTTAAATGGTTGGTACCTGACAGTTTGATAGGCAGTGGTTGACTGTATCACCCTTAGCTTTGGAAATATATGTGTGACTGCCTAAAATTTTGTTCCATATGAACACATTTGGAAAAAAAATGAACCAAACAAGAACAAACCTCTGCCAAGCGCCAAATATCTTCTTTGCCAGATTTTGGAAATTATCCGGATCATTGACACTTTAAAGGCTTGGAAGAAATGTCTATCCCCAATAATAACCATATAGTAGGTCAAATGTATGGGCATTACCAATTTTTGAAAAATTGTTAAGAAATGCACAATACAGATCCGATCCATATCAATCTCGTTAAAGTGAGAACCAACTCGACATAACTGAGTGAAATTGTATCAAGATCGGTCAATTATGAACTGAAATATGAGTTTTTCAAATTTTGCCAATTATGAGAAATGGAGACTTGTTTGAAACTGATCCAGAATCAGTATATTGATCCGGATCCTCTCCAAAATTGAATGGAACCTTCATTGGTGTAAGATCTACAGTATCTTTGGTTCCAATTTTGTCAAAATCTGTTTATATTAATTTTGACCTAGTATGTTTAGGTTTCATTTATTCAGACAATTGTTACTTAGGAAATCCACTTTGGTGTTGAAAGTCATGTCAGGAGATCAATCTTTGTCAGAGGCGTTCGCTGATCGCTTTGATGTTTCCTTTGAAGTTTCCTTGACTTCCGTGTAGCAAGTCTCACAACTGAAGAGACGAGCAGGATTACTATTGCAACAACACATCATCAGTAGGGTAAAACTAACCTGTGTCTGGTTAGTTCAGTGGTTTTCAAACTTTTTTGGCTCAAGTACCCCCTTTGTCTGACTACAACATTTTGCTTAGAAAACAATTTGAAAACCACTATGGAGCATAGTGATGGAATGAATGAGTGACAACACACATTTTAAAGAATCTCATTTTGTAAATAAGTGGAAAGAAAATATTTAGTGCAGTGGTTCCCAACCTTTTGGGATCGTGACGTCATTTTGATATCAAGAATTTCTGGCAACATTTTTTTTCTAGAATTAGTTTTTGATCATGTTGAAGCTCCGATTATTTAAATTTTTCAGGAATTTCAGGCGACCCAATTTAAACTCCAGGTGACCCCACATGAGGTCCCGACTCCAATGTTGAAAAACACTGATTTAGTGGCTTCTGAAGAGATTTATTTTTATAGTTTGTATAATGTCCGCTCATCTCACGCCTGCGGTGGAACCAAAACTGACACTTTGTTAATTTTCCACTCTTTCTCTCTAGTTCCTCCTGTAGTGCCATTGCGTACCCTACCCCTAGGGGTACACGTACCCCCGTTTGAGAAACACTGGGTTAGTTGACACAACTACAGAAACCTGTCTCACAACTGAAGACTGGCAGTTGAGAGCTGAAACATGTCAGGAGATCAAAGTGGATTGCCTAAGAAACAGTTGTCTGAATAAATGAAAACTTAACATAAATATTCAAAAAGAAGACAAAAATATTCCTGCTGGCATTAATTTTGACCTAATCCAGTCAGAATATGCCGTCCTTGGCAGAGGGATTGAACATGATCTGGATTAATTTCCAGGAATAACAGTCGAGACTTCTCTTGGAGTCGTCCTGTCATGTGACCAGCAGCTGCTGAGCTTTGTCGTCCTCACTCATACCCTCACTCATACCCTCACTCATTCTGAGCCAATCGACTTCCCTTTCACCAGCTCCACCAATCAGGCCTTTTGTAGTCAGATTCTAACCAGGGATTGGATAATGCTTGAACTCCCCGCCCCCTTCCCCTACCTGTGTCCAGCCTCTATAAGCTAAAAACCCTGGGCTGAATAAGTGTGTGTGTGTGTGTGTGTGTGTGTGTGTGTGTGTGTGTGTGTGTGTGTGTGTGTGTGTGTGTGTGTGTGTGTGTGTGTGTGTGTGTGTGTGTGTGTGTGTGTGTGTGTGTGTGTGTGTGTGTGTGTGTGTGTGTGTGTGTGTGTGTGTGTGTGTACTGTAGCTGATGTGATGATGTCAGAAGAAGGTTGCAGAGACTAAAGTGTGTGTGGATGGCGCAGAGACGGGATTTTGTCTGGGTGGGATTTTTTCCCAGCATGCCCCAGTGCTCAGTCTGAGGTCCTTCTCCCTTTTTTTTTTTTTTTTTTTTTTGTTTTTGTCTTTTTCTAATCACTGTGCTACAATGCAATCTTCCATTGAAACGAACCAACCAGAGTAAAAGCATCGTTTGTTTTCCAAGTATGTGAAGCTGTGGAGAGGATGTAGATCTAACACTGTACTTAGGTCACAGATCACTATGTAAGGGGTGACACGCTTTTTTTTCTTTTTGCTCCGAACTCCATGTAAAAATGAAGAATGATTTATATTGTCCTTTTTCATTATTTTGATTGTGTGTATGTCAACATTATTGTGTACTTTCTTTTGGTTTGCCACAACATGACCTTATATATAAGACTATATACTACAGTATATACAGTATTAAACGAAACAGTGGTTTTTATTACGAGTGATCAAACTGGATGTTGTGCATATAAGATGGCAACCTGAAAGCATCTCCAACCAAAACACATCCCAAATCTACCCATGCAACACACACACACACACACACACATACACACACACACTGACTTAAGTGTATGAGGTTGCAGCTTCACCTTTTAATCACACGTAGTGCAACTATATGCTGTAGCTCGAGACGATTTTCGCTTGTTCATTTACTCTGACTCTAAGGTGGTTTTTAGTTGTTCAGTAATGGTGTCTATTCTTGCAGCTGGTGCCTCCGTACACAGTTACCACCAGTCTTTAGTTATCCGTCCAATTACTTAGAAACAACCGAACCATGGAATGGAACTGTCAGGTTCAAACAAATCCCATTTAAGTTTAAAGCTGATATCCGGAGTTTCTGAGAAATCTATGTTTATGTATGATTCTTTTGAAATGCGGAAAAATACCTAACTAGTCTTTTACTGTGGTCTACTACCGGTGGTCATTCATATACATTAATGTATATAAGTCCCGCCTTCGTCCTCTAGACACCTATACAAATAGAAACGATCGCCGGCTGCGCCCAGCCTATAGGCTTCGACTTCCTGTTTTTGAGACTGTCAATCAAAGTGAATGTGGAACTGTGCACAGAAACAAGGCCGTGCGTTACAACAGCAAACATGTAAATATGATTTTGGCTCTTAGACCTATATTAATGTGACCCTATGCGACCTTGTTATGTTCCGCGATGTGCGTGCAGAAAAGTAGAGGCGTGGCTTCTGGTAGATTGGCAGAGGAAGTGGAGCTGTTTAGGGCGGGACATTGAGACGTTTCTCAGCAACTCCGGATATCAGCTTTAAAGACTCGTTGGTGCAACTTAAACTAACTCACTGTTGGTTGTGTTTTCTTGTTGAGTTGAAGTCATCATAAGCTGAAGTTTATTAAACCTTTCAGGGAAGATTTTTTTTTTTTTTTTTTGTTCAAAGAGCAAATGAATTGTCATCATGTTTGTTTCACATAAACAGAAAAAAAAGCAAATATATCCCCCCACCCCCCACTGTGCTTTGCTCCATTGTGTTTGTACGGCTCCTGGATCTACAATATATCCTGTTCAGGTATTTTTGTACAAATAAGGGACTGATATATTCTCCGTTTATTGGATATTAGAATAAAAGACATCATTGCTATAAACCAAACATGAATTGAGCTGCTGCTTATTTTTTTCCACCCCTTGTATCTCCTTAAAGTAAGACACGCCTACTCAGGCAGCCGGTCAGTGCTGGCAGTGACAGACCGCTGCTTGCTCAATGACTACACAGAGTACACAGCCCACAAGCATAAACACACAGCCCCACAGATGCTATATTATTCACAAACAGTCCCTGCTGTACTCCCACCAATAGCCTGAGAACACCAAGGCCCCTCACACGCACAAACCACATGCGTTTTTGCTCACACGCAGAGACAGACGTGGATACACACACTGTGTCTGTACATACACACATTGCTTGATGAGCCCTCTGACTAGACCAGAATCTGCTCTTTATAGAATCAGAGAGTCGAAATCATCACCGCTGCAACGGGCTGTGTCACACGGAACATTCGACTTCCTCATTAAAACTGTCGATCAATGCTCACTGAGAGCTGTGATTGGAGGAAACCCTCCTCCCTCCTCTCTGCTTTTAAAGGAGGGGCGGGGCCAACAGTGAAAGTAGATGACACATGATTATCCAAATAATGTCTAAGCCAATAGCAAAATGTAATTGTAATAGCCGGCGTTCAACCCTTAGAGGCCAGTAATTCTCATATTTTACAACTAAATACGCAAAATAAAAATAATTTTACTAAAATGTTAAAAGTTGGACTAGGATCAATCAACAGCGCTACTTAATACCCAAATACATATGTATTCAGCAGAAAAAAAGTGGGTTTGGGGTTTAGTTACTCTTAAAAGGGGCAGTATTATGAAAAATTCACTTTATAATGGTTTTGCTACAGTGAAAGACATTCCTTTAGCCTCATTCAGAGGGCCAAAGTTCAAAAAGTTCTGTTTCCTCCCTCCCTGTTATTTCACATTTTGTAAAAAGTCACCTCCAAACGGGCAAGTTGGATTTTTCTCACCACGTGACTTCACCTAGCGGAAACTCCTCCTCCTGACAATCCTGGCTCCTCCTACCCTATACAAGAATGTGAGCTCCTCCCTCTCAAACTACCTCACAGGTTCAAACACTGCGATTTAATATAGAATATACATTACACTTTATTGTCATATATGTAAAGCTACATACACAAAATGTGTTCTCTGCATTTAACCACTCCCTGAGGAGCAGTGGGCAGCCACGTTGTAGCACCCAGAGCAATTCTATTTTTAGTACCCGTTATATCACCTAGTATCTCCTTTAGAAAAGATCTGACATGTTTGCAACACAATGCGACGCAGCGGTTGGACAAAACAGTGGACTATCATGTTGAATAGACTATTTCTGTAAAAAGTAGTGGAAAAGATGACAAGAAAGTGACGTAGCAGCTCCGGTGAGTGTTTGAAGCAGCTGACGGACTCAGCTGCTGCTGTTGCTGCACACACACCCTGAAAAAGTGTTTGTCTGACTCACAATCACAATAGCCGCTTAAATAGCCATGTGTTTTACTGTGCTGTTTTTTTGGCTGAAAACTATAACAAGAGTGTGTGGATAGCAAAAGAAAATCGCTAGTTGTTGAGTGGTCAGTGTCTACAGACACGCCCTACTCATGAATATGCATAAGTAGGCTCCAAAAACATTAATTTTTGTACTCCCAATGACAATTTGCGAACCCCACTTTGGGAATTTAGGACCTACGCTATACCGAGTACCTACATACAAACAATAACTTGAATAAATGAAGTCCAGTTAACACATCCACGGAAGAGAAGTCAAGACCAGCGCAAAATTTAAATAGAATTTTTTTTGCTCATGTTTTATTTAGAAAAAAAATCCAAAACAAACAACGAAAGCCTTTGATCATTAATTAATCAACGTAAATACTTTGGTGTCAAACTGAACCAATATAAATCCAAATCAGTCCTACCAGCAAAAATCTAAATTATTTGACATGCAAATTTTAATCCTTGACTTCAGCAAACTGATTTGTTCCCTTTTTTTTTTTTTATCTTGGCAAACCAATAATGTTTACAGGTTGGATTTGTTTGAGTGTTTTACAGCGAGTATCTGGATGTAGCTCAATGCATGATTGTGTTTCTAATCTCACTCAATCTGAGGTCAAGGAATACACTTCATTTTAAACTAATTATGTGTAATGTCCACATATCCATTGCCCAAACAATACAGACGTGATTCAATTTAAATCACTTTATTTGTCCCCATATGGCAATTTAATCCAGACATACAACCAGTACCATTGCACAATCAGATAAAAAAAAAGAACACATCAAATTAAAACTTAAAAAGTGCATATTTCAAAACTTTAAAGTGCATGTATTTAAAGTGGATTTATTTTAAATTAAAGGGAGGAAGCTGGACAGAGGAGCTGGATGGCCCTAGGGAAATATTATATAATAATGTCATATTTTGAACTTTATTGAACAAATGCATAATTAACAAATGTGGTTAAATTACTTAAAAGGGCCATATGTAGAATTATTGTGAGTTTTCAACTTTTACATATGTCTGAAATGTCTACAATAAAAATTTGAGTGTAAAGAAACATGTCGTTAGCCGTCATGCTATATGTGATTTTTTTTATAGATTACATAGTTATGTATACATTAATAAATATTGCCGGTGTAGTGTAGAATAAACCTACCGTGAAAGTTTCCTACCGTTGACAGTGGGCATGCGCGTCCGTCATTTTGAAAAAAGGTAAGAATATTTCCTTTAATTTTTAGGGTTTATCATAGTAGGAAAAATTAAGGTAGCAAAATATTGTACGTGTACGTGTAATTTTTACTACGATATTAGTGCGCTTGAGCCTGAAGGAGGCTTTCACGCGTAGGGTTATTTTTTGCTACACCTGCCCGGCCAACCTGTAGTACCCTTTTTTCCACCGGTTGGGTGAGTAAAAGCCTATTTACAGCAGAGCAGTCCCTGAACTAGGATTGAATTTGTTAAAGTAAAAGTTACTAGTTACTTTCACCCCCATGTTTATTATTGGTAATAAATCTTGCCATCCCTTGCATACAGTAAATATCTTATGTATAAACTTAAAAAGGAAGAGACCAAATCTTGCACAATTGGAATTGAATTGAATTTCCACAAAGGCATCTGTGTAAAATAAAGTTTTGTTAAAAAATGTACAATTTTCTTTTTTAAATAAAAATACACCAGTAAATTCAATTCAAGATAAAACACATTCTCAGGCTCTGAGTATAGCTACATTTATGAACTCTGAAACTGAGAAAATAACCATGATTCCGTGCTCTTTTGGCACAGTGCATTACGTTTAATCTGATTGGTCGGCTATGATGTGATGCATTTGATTGTTGTCTGGTCATTTCATTTTGTGTAGTTTCACAATGTCTGTGAAATCATTTTAAAACCAAATATAAGAATTTAATCAGTAACGGTTCGGTGTAGAAATGTAACTCACTACTTGACTTCTTTTAAAACATACTAAATTAGTAAAATTATTAATTTAGAAATATACTCAAAGAAGTACAAGTACCCATAAAAGCAACTCAATAACAGTAACGTGAGTATTTGTAATCTGATACTTTTCACCTCTGTTTATCTGTAGTTAGCTAGTGATTGTTAGCGGTGTAGCGCCCCCTGGTGGATCATGTCCTCTAAGGATAAATTGGTAGAGAAAGTAAATGGATTGAAATACGTCTAAAAACTTTTAAAAGTACATCTTGCTCAACATTTATTATCATTATCTGGCTGAAAATCACTTCTTGTTCAGTGTTTTTTAGTAGGTGGTTAGCATTTAGCTAACAGCTAACAGGAGGTTTGATACTCACAACCAGGGGCGTAGCAGCACATTTTGGGCCCTGGGTACAAACCCTTTTTTTTAACTAGTATTCTTGCATTATTTTATATATATATATATATATATATATATATATATATATATATATTTTTTTTTTTTTTTTTTTTTTTTTTTTCTTGGAAGAAAGAAAAAAAAAAAAAAAAAAAAAATATATATATATATATATATATATATATATATATATATATATATTATTTTTTTTCTTTCTTCAAAACAACCCAGATATTCACACTATTTTGAATATCACAAATGTCCGACGACCCCAGACCATTTTTCTTTCTAGAAAATAGTTTTTGATCATGTTTATTAAAGTGTGTTACAAATACAGGGTAGCCAGGATTAGTGCACAAAGTGACAATTTGTGCCACCTTAGATATTTTTAAAAATCCGATTTTAATTCGTTTTTACTCAAGCTTTTTTTCTTCTTCGTTTTTTTTTTTTAACAATGGGCTATGTGCACGTGTCATTACCACATTTGGTGTAAGGATGCAATCATATTTCCGGTCGCGGCATTCTGAATGCAGAAGTATCAGTGTTCTAGTTAAAGTTGCTGCTACAGCAACGGCAGATGTGGTCAAAAAGGACCAGGGTGCATAGCTGCCCTCGTCGATGCCGGGTAGCTTTTCATTTACGTTGTACAACTGTTTAAAGTGTTATTGTGTGATTGTGTTTGCAGCTCTGTGCGCTGACACGTCACATGTGTAACACCGGACTTCTCGGTGCAAAGTGGACTCACCGCGGCTGTTGTAAACAGGAAGTTACGTGTCTCGCTCTTCTTCAACCCTATGTGTTTTTATTGTATTTTTACAAAATCTACAGTCTGTATAATGTGATGAAACAATAAAACAATGAACACGTATATGATCTGTCTCATAAAAATAAATAAACATTTCAGTCGCTTCCACTGGGAATTAATCCTGCGTCAATGAGAAAAACTAAATCTACAGTCCGCTGCATTAACCACTCGGTCACTGATCAGCTGTCAACTCACTAATCTAATCTCTAAATGACGTACATACTGGAGGTCGCAGGGGAAACTCAATGTTTCCATGTTAACTTATGACCACGTTTCTCCATCATTCTTTTTGTTCACAAATGACTCTAAGAACCTTTTTTAAACCATCTGTGGAGCCAAACTTCAGCGTGGTGCCTTCACAGTCCAGAACTGTGACTTTGTTTGGGTTCAACAGGCGACCTACTTCTGACAGTCAAAAAAAGAAAGAAATAAAATATGTCCCCCACAAGTGTCCAGAGGGTGTACAGGGAAGAGTTGGGAGAGGAAGGCATTACAGTGTTTCAGGACCAAATTACATTTGGCACATATCTGATTACTTTTGGGCAACGCTAACAGCAGTGATGAAATAAGCTGCAACAACCTCAGGTTTACTGTTTTTAACGTTTGCTTGCATCCAGATGGCGTGAAAAACAATCAATGCCGACGTCAAAGGGTGTGAGTTTATCGTAGGAGTCCATGTGCCAAATGTAATTTTGCTAAATTACATTTGAAATCAAATTACATTTGGCACTATACTATGGGGTGCCAAGTGTAAAAATTTAGTATAAAAGTTTACATTTAGATTTAGATTTAATATTTAGATTTAGATTTAACATTTAGATTTAGATTTAACATTTAGATATAAGATTTAGCATTTAGATATGATATATAACAAATTAGATTTAGATTAAATATTTAGCCTTAGATTTAACATTTAGATATAAGATTTAGCATTTAGATATGATATATAACAAATTAGATTTAGATTAAATATTTAGCCTTAGATTTAACATTTAGATATAACAATTAACATTTTGATTTAGATTTAAAATTTAGAGTTAGATTAAATATTTAGATATAGATTTAACATTTAGATATAACATATACCATTTAGATTTAGATTTAAATATTTAGATTTATTGCTTTTTTTTTTTTACCTCTATATATGTGGTTAAAAGTTGTGTTAAATGTAGGGAAATGTACTAAATATGATAAAAGTGAGATAAATATTGAAAATGTGTTAGCTACAACTTTTATACTAATTTTTTACACTTGGCACCACATACTATACAGCTGTAATGCCTCCTTTTGAGTCTCCCAGCTCTTCTCTGTCTACCCTCTGGGTCTAGAACGGATTGCACTGCATACACAAAGTTTCTAGTGACCCACAATCCTGCTGATCTGCATGTCACCATCCGGTATCCATGGAGACGCCCGGCACTTCATAGCTGGTCAGCTATGTAGTTAATGATGACATCAGGTGTACGATAAAGCTGAAGCCTTGCTAACCATCTTTTTACAGTACGCACACTAATGTGTATATTATCTGTCATAGCAAGGCATAATGCTATTTCAGCCTGTGTCAGGCCTTGATTGAAAAGAAACCTGATGCTGTGATCTATATGTTCCTCTCACATTGTTACACTGAATGTTTCCTGCAATGATTCATTATAATACACTATTATCCCATTATCTCGGGAAAACAAATGAAATTAACTCATTTTCACGGGGGAAAAAAAAGTCTTGTTGAGAAAATGAAGTCATCGTCAAGGGAAAACGGAGGAATTAAAATGCATGGCCCATTAGGGCTTCCGTAGAATGGTGTTCCTCGTAAATGAGCTTTTCAAAGTGAGAACTCATACTGTCCTTTTCACACTCGGAAATAAGAATACGTTTTATTAACAAGCACTTTTCAAAAACTCAAGAACACTTTACAGTTGTTAAAACAACTACAAACCTAAACAAAAACTATAAACAATAAGGGTAAATAGAGAAAATACTTTAGTAGGAAACAGTGGAGTTCTGTCACTTTGTTACTGTTTCTCTCATCGGTTTTACTAAAGGGTAGGTCTGAATTCCACCCGTCAACCAGGGGTCACCTGCGTGGAAGCGAGGGGACTGCCCTCGCTTCCATACTGCTGCTGAGCTGCGCCCATCGGTTTTGAAAAGTACTCGGATCGGCCGAAAGTGACATCAGCGGAAAACCCAGGACACCTCCTCCAGTCTGAATGTGTGTAATATTAATAATATAAACACTATTAAAACACTAAAGATCTCTGGAATAAAATGACAAAACCCTGTTAGGTTAGAAATATCAAGTTTTTATACCTCTCGACCTATGACCCCCCAGGTCAGAAAAGGCTTATTGGTTGTATTTTATAAAGCTGTTCTACTATATTTTAGTGGTTTATAGAATATTGTGTTTGAGACTTGCTTTTGCTACAATTTAGGGGTGGTTTGTAATGTATTTATTTATATATTTTTTTTAAAAACTACATACATATCGCTTTTAGTGCACAAATGTGCTTCACAACCAGCTTATTTTCATTCCAACATCATCTAATAATGTTTAGAAAAAAATTCATACATATATACTGTATATATAAAACAGAGTTCCGAGCCCCCACCCCAGGACGACACCCATGCTCACAAATGAAAGTCAGGCGAGTTTGTTCGTTTTGTTTAATAACTCATGGCAAAATTAGAATATTTACAGTAGAATGTCAATGAGCTGTACAAAGAAATATACATGCAAATATATAAAACATAACACTTTATCAACCAAACATGGGAAACAAGCATAACAAAAAACCAACAAAATAAAAACACAAGAAAACAAACCAAAAACTGAGGTAACCAATGAAAGTTTCCTTGTTTTTAATGGCCTGCGCACATTTCTTTGTTTTAAATAAATATAACGGAGTGCCTCTGACACGCTGAACAATTGTATCCTTGAACCTCAATATGTGTGTGTGTGTGTGTGTGTTTGTTTTAAATGAGCAGCTAAACAAACTGTGGACTCGTTCTGCTTTTATGACACGAAGGAAAGGTATGAAGAAAAGATTTTGGCAACAAAAACAAAAAAAACGTGCAGTAAAGTTAATTTTGCGTTTCAACTTTTGATCTATTTTGTTAATTACAGAGAAAATCAACCCTCCCGCTTTTTTTAAATTTACAAAATAAAGATATAGAAGAAGTCTGACCCCCCCCTTCTATGTGTTTTTACACGTGTAAACAATCATGTGACATGGTCATAGCTGAACCTCACACAAGTGAAATCACAATAAAATCATTTTTTTTTTTTTTAAATTATGTTCTATAAAGCTAGAGCAACTTTGGTGTACCAATACTACATAGGCAAACAGTACAAAACCTGCTAAATTATTATTATTATTATTAAGTTTTTGATCAAACCATGTTGATTGTAGATTGTGAACCTAGACTCCACCATCCAATAAACACAAACTACCAGCAGTGCTTGCAGTACCAGGTACTGGGTTTTCTCTAGATTTATTACAGACACCACAGAGGTCTTGATAAATAGTTGCATAAAATGTTAAAGCCGCAACATTGCACATAAGATTCAAACGTAACATACAATGAGTGCATTTACAGTAACCTCTGCTTCCAGATGAGTCCGTCTGTGAATGTAAAGAAGGCAGAAGTCTCTATTTATATATATATATACTGTATGTTTATGTATATGTATATATATATATATACACACACACACAAAGTAAGGCTTATTGTCAAATCTGCACAACACAAGATTTGCTCGACTAAAAGCAAACAACAGATGTTCCGTCTCCGATTACACAGTTCAGGGTTTGTTACTTGGTCGTCATGGCGATCCTAGTTTATACAAATGCAGCTATTCAATATTAAAAAAAAAAAAAAAAGAAAAAAAAAAAACTCTGATGGTGCGTGTGACTGTTTTAAAGTTCCAAAAAGCGGGACAACAGCTTTCGTTTGTTGTCGTGGAAACGCAGAGACAGCATCATAATAAAGGGTTTCTCCCTCTACAGTGAAAAAGAGCTGAACTGACGATGAGTAGGAATTTCCCCTGAAAGTCCAAATGTTCACCAAGGAAAATAGGTTACTTCATTTGTTTGTTTGTTTTTTTTTTTAGTTTTCTTTTTTTATTAATGACGTATAAAATCAGTCTGACGAAGCAGCAGCAGTAGACAAGAGCATTCAAAAAAATGTGATTGGTGAGAACTCCAGTTCTCCTGGGCTCTGAATGGCTGAATGATTGGAGGGACTCCAGGATTTCATTAAAAACTACATTCTGTGTGCGAGGAGAATCCGTTTACCCTTTGTTCTTAGGTTATTTTGTTTTAAAAACCAAATCTAAATAACAAATACAGGGTGTGGTTATTTTGTTTTACTGACTTAAAACCAAAATAGAAATACAGAAAAATAAAAAACCAGACAAGCAGCGTTTTTCTGTTTTTTTTTAAAATATTTTTATATTTAAGGGAAACTATGGATGAGAGCTTCATGTTTTAAGCTCACCACACAGAGAAGACCCACAGACGGGGGCTGGACTTTAACTCCCGGACAAAAAAAAAAAAAAAGCAACGCATAAGTCACATTACTGATGAACTGGTGAATTGAAACTTTATTAATACATTAATAAATCAAAACGAAAAATGAATGTTACACAAAAAAGACACGGTTTGTGATTAAAGGAACCAGATGTGGTGTAATGAATCTACTGGTGCTCCTCACTTCTTGTGATCAACTTTTTTTGCAAAAGTGTCAAACTGTAGAAGTTCCAACATCTATTCTTCACAGTCGATAGTCAGTCACCAGTTTAACTGGATACTATTTGGACCGTAACACTGTTCGTTCTGACAGAATGTAACGTGCTTAAGCTCTCGCTCTAATTTCCTTGTAATTATCCATGAATATAAAAAATTTTTTCGCAATTAATATTTTAATTTTAAAACAGAAAAATGCTGCTTTTCTGGCTTTTGTGGTTTCTGTAATTCTATTTTGGTTTTTAAGTCAGTAAAACAAAAAACCACACAGTTTATTTGTTATTTTGATTTGGTTTTAAAACTAAATAACCAAAGAAGGAAGGGTACATGGATTGAGGATGAGATCAGCATTCATGATTTCTGCGTCTGCGAGGCAGCAGCTTCAGGGCTGAAGGCGGCTTTGGATGAAGTTTCTGACTCCTCCGATGGGGCGCGCGTCCGTCTGGTGTTTCCTCCGGTCTATGAAGGAAATAAGGCGGGACGTGTCCAGGCAGCAGTCCGCTCTGGCCCCCTGTAGCCACGCCTCCTGCAGGCAGAGCCCAGCCGGGGGCCTCCTGCCCGGGTCGGTCCGGAGGAGCAGACACACAAAGTCCCGAGCCGCCTCACTCACACCCTGAAAGTAGTCCCTGGGGAAGCTGAAATCCAGCCTGCAGATGTTGAGACACGTTTCCTCTGCGCTCTCGTCTAGGAAAGGGGAGGCGCCGCTCAGCAGCACGTAGGTCACCACTCCCAGGCTCCAGAGGTCAGAGGTCAGCGATACCGGATCACCGAGAACCAACTCTGGGGAGGCAAACTCGGGACTGCCCAGCAGGGGGTGGACGTAGTGGGCGCTGTTGAGCTGAACGGCGTCACCGAAGTCTGTGAGTTTGACCGATGGCTGTCCACTGGTGCCGTGGGTCACCAGGAGGTTCTCAGGCTGCAACGAGAACAGAGAGAACAGAGAGAGAAGACGGGTCAGCATTGGACGTAGGGCTGGACAATATATCCAGTTTTCTATTTTAGCGATTTAGAAAATGACAATATGGCCTATAAGAGGGTTGGGGTCACTTATAATTGTAATCGCGTAATTGATAATTTATTACAAATATGGCTTATTTGTAGTTTTAAAAAATCAGTTACATGTAGTAATTGCAATTAAATTGTAATTGTGTTTATTAATTGACTTGTAATTGTAATTGCCATTACAATTCAACTATAATTTAACAAAAAACTGGGGAAGTTCTATGTACAGTTCTACACATATGTAGTTTACAGTTATTAAAATATGTTTCATATCAATCTCTCCTACATTTTACTATTTTCTAAATCGCTAAAATAGAAAACTATAAATCTTGAATCTCGATATATCGCCCAGCCCTACGTCCCAGCCTGTCCTGTCCAGGGTTGGGGACAATTACATTTTTCACCTACAATTACGTTTTCAATTACCCATGTTCAATTACGATTACAGTGACCAGCATTTTTTCCCAAATAAATTACAATTACTTTTTATCCTCAGAAAGTCAATTACAATTACGCTCTCAATTACAATTAATAATAATTACTAAGCCTTAAATTATTAACCTAATAAAAGTGAACCTTCCTCTTGTGTTAGCTTTCTGTTAGCATCTCTTATGATAACAAGTCCTAAATCAGAAGGTTAACTTTTATTAGCTTATTTATTTCAGGCTCAGCAATTGTGATTGTAATTGAACTTTAGTAATTGAGAACGCAATTGTAATTTACTTTCTGAGGATGGAAAATAATTGTAATTGGAAAAAATGCTGGTTACCATAAATTATAATTTAATTGCAATTAAATTGCAAACATAATTGTAACTGAAAAATGTAATTGACCACAACCCTGGTTGTTGCTGTGTGCGCATTAGAGAGAAACAAGAGGGCGGGGACAAGAAAAAAGTCACATTTTCTATTTTCTAAATCGTCCGCAACAAAAAAAACGAATTAATATAAAAAAAATTGGACATATCGTCCAGGCCTAGGAGAACCGTACGTTTACCTTCTGTAATCACTGTAGAGGAAACCATTACTTACTTTTACGTCCAAGTGAACTATTCGGCAGTTGTGCAAGTAGTGTAAAGCTTCTAAAACATGGCGCAGGTAGCAGGCCACCTTCTCCTCCGTCAGATTCCCCCAGCTCACGATGTAGTCCAGCAGCCGGCCTTGATCAGCCCTGGATCACAGCGTAACAGACGGGGGGAGGGGTCAGTGTCAGAGCAGCTGGAGCTCACCTGGGGGTCACTTGGTGTACGTACATCTCCAGGACCACTACGTAGCTGCTGGGGGTCTCGTACGTGTCTATCAGGCTGACTATGTGCGGGTGTTGGAGTCTCTGGAGCAGATTGAGCTCCTGAGTCACTCGGTCTCTCCTCATCAGCTTCTTGTTGACATGTTTGACCGCCACCGTGCGTTTGGTGCTTCGGTGGTCACACCGCTTGACTACAGAGAAGCGACCCCTGTTTGGAGAACACGGTGACATCATTCTAGTATCAACACGCTGAAGGAAAATGTAATCATTGTCATAAATGCTTACGTTACCTTCCAAGTTCTACCACTTCAGCGTAGTGAGATTCAAAGTTGTCCTTCCAGCTCACTCGGACACCGTCTGTGGACACGACTGAGCCAACACCAGCACACACTCAGTACTCAGCCAGTGAGAGGAGGCGTGATTCTGTTTACTCACCCAACACTCTGAGGCTGGCTGATGATGTCACACTGCCCAGCTCATTGGTCGCTACGCAGGTGTAGACGCCGTCGTCCTCAGACGCTGTGCCGATGATACGCAGCGTAGCTTCACCCGACTCACTGCAACACACACAATCAGAGCAAAAGGTGATGAACCCCTGTGTACCACTGTTTGTTAGCGTGCGTTGGTTATGATGTATTAGTTAGCGTGTGCTTGTTAGCATGTGTTTGTTAGCGTGTAATCGTTAGCGTGCGTTTGTTAGCTTGTGTTTGTTAGCGTCTATTTCTTAGCACGTGTTAGCGTGCATTAATTAGCGTCCGTTTGTTAGTATGCATTTTTTAAGATGTATTAGTTAGTGTGTGCTTGTTAGCGTGTGTTCGTTAGCGTGCGTTTGTTAGCTTGTGTTTGTTAGCGTCTATTTCTTAGCATGTGTTAGCGTGCATTAATTAGCGTCTGTTTGTTAGTATGCATTTGTTAACATGTATTTGTTAATGTGTGTTTGTTAGCGTGTATTGGTTAGCGTGTGTTAGCGTGCATTAATTAGCGTGCATTTGTTAGCATGCATTTGTTAGCATGTATGGGTTAGTGTGTGCTTGTTAGCATGTGTTGTTAGCTTGTGTTTGTTAGCATGTATTTGTTAGCGTGTGTTTGTTAGCGTGTGTTAGCGCGCATTTAATTAGCGTGTGTTTGTTAGTGTGTGTTAGTTACCATCAGTGCTTAATTTGGAGCAGGATTTGGCATCTCCTAGATTTCACCAGCACTTATTTTTTATTTATTTATTTTTCCAGCACCTCATTTGCTTTTAGGTGTTTTGATTACATTTTGAAATATTATATTTGGACTGCTGTGTCTTTTATTTAGTTGAAATCACTGGAAAAGTAATTGTAAACAAAAAATTGAAGGTAAAAACTGAGCGTGAGTGAGAGAGAGCTAAGTCAAGCCACGCCCACGCTATGTCTAAAGTGTGATTTTGCACAAAAATTGTTTCTTTGTCCGCTTGGAAGACGGTAAATAATGGCTAAAAAAAAAGCTGTTTTAAGCCAATAAGTGAAGCAGAGCCTGAGGTTCAGAAGTCCAAGGTTGTTTCTGTGGAAATCGCAGAGGAGAGCAGCAGTAGCGTAGCAGTAGCGTAGCAGTAGCAGCACCTGCAGCGAAGATGCTAATGCAGGAGCAACAGAGGAAAGCTACCCAGGGACATGAAGAGGACTCGGGGACAGAGAGAAGAGAAGGACACAATGATTAAAGTTCTGCTATGGACATTAAGACCAGGGAAGTTTGGATAGAGGCTAATTTCAAAGCTAAGTTGCTACTCTTGGCTTATGAAAGACAAGGCATGAAGGCCTTGGCTGTGAAATATAGAAAGAAAGTTGCAAGGATACAAAGTTCTCCATGGTTGTTTTTTTAGCTGTTTTGACAAATAAAAAGTAAGCACGCATTTTATTTTCATTGTCTGCTGATTCATTAGCGGAGTTATAGTGTAAACGTTTGTAAATGTTTTGTATTTGTGGGTTTTTGTGTTCTGAAAGTATAGTGTGTGATGAGTGGCTAAACTAGCAGTGATTTTGCGCTGTCCTTGGTGCTGAAACACGGCAGATCTGACAGCTATCACTCAGAGTGAGAGACGATGCGCTCTGTAACGGCAATTTTCTTTAACGCTGATTCACCATTTGGGTTAATTGGTTGTTTGTGTTCACGTGATATTATTGACCCATTTAGTTAGCAAAAAACGCTTTAAAAAATGTATTCCGTGACATATTTGTCTCTCTCTTAGTGCCAGAACAACACCCGGCATTTGTTCCCAGACCTGATGATTCACAAATTAAGCACTGGTTACCGTATGTTAGTTCGCCTGTGTTTGCTAGCCTGTGTTTGTTAGCGTGTGTTAGTTCGCCTGTGTTTGCTAGCCTGTGTTTGTTAGCATGTGTTAGTTAGCCAGTGTTTGCTAGCCTGTGTTTGTTCGTGCGCTAGTTGGTGTGTTTTAGCGTGTGTTTATTAGCATGTGCTAATTAGTATGTGTTTGTTAGCGTGTGTTTGTTAGCATGCATCAGTTAGCGTGTGTTTGTTAGCATGTGTTAGTGTGTTATTTAGTGTTTGTTAGCCTGTTTTATCGCATATTTGTGAGTGTGTGTTTGTTAGCATGTGTTAGTGTGTTAATTAGTGTGTGTTTGTTAGTGTGTGTTTGTTAGTGTGTGTTTGTTAGCATGTGTTAGTGTGTTAATTAGTGTGTTTCATAGTGTGTGTTTGTGAGTGTGTGTTTGTTAGCATGTGTTAGTGAGTTAATTAGTGTGTTTGTTAGTGTGTGTTTGTGAGTGTGTGTTTGTTAGCATGTGTTAGTGTGTTAATTAGTGTTTGTATGTTAGTGTGTGTTTGTTAGCATGTGTTAGTGTGTTAATTAGTGTGTGTTTGTTAGTGTGTTAATTAGTGTTTGTATGTTAGTGTGTGTATGTTAGTGTGTGTTTGTTAGCGTGTGTTTGTTAGCATGTGTTTGTTAGCATGTGTTTGTTTGCATGTGGTAGTGTGTTAATTATTGTTTGTTAGCCTGCGCTATCATGTATTTGTTAGCGTGTCTGTTAGTGTGAATTAGTTAGCATCTTTTTGTTAGTTTATTTGTTAGCTTGTGTTTGTTAGCATGCGCTAGTTAGCGTGTGGTGGTTAGTGTGTGTTCGTTAATGTGTGATTGTTAGCGTGCATTAGTTAGTGTGTGTTTGTTAGCATGCGTTGATGTGTGTTAGTTAGCATGTAAATTCCAACCTGTAGGCAATGCTGAAGTGTCCGTTGTTGCTGAGGTTGCTCTGGTCGGGTCCCTTCCAGGTGACGCTGGCTCGCGGTCGACCACAGACCCTACACCTGAGGGTGACGCTCTCTCCATTATCACACGTCACATCACTCAGGCTTACGAGGAACTCAGGGGGAACTGAGAGGAGGAAGGAGGAAACACCCTTTCAGTGTAAAGTCTCACAGTGAGCAGCTGAACGGAAGGAGCTGCATGAAGCACAGTTTACTTACCATCACAGATGTAGTTTGGGTTTAGAAGCTGTGGGAAAACCATGCACAAACATAAACAAACAAACAAACAAACGTCAGACACAACTTCATCAAACTTCACTCCTGAAGTGAACGCAATCTCACCTTTACAGAAACTTTATTAGCAAGGCCGTCTCTGGACTTCCTGTAGCCGTTCTCCAGCTTGCTCTCTTTCTTTGCCTCCTTTTCCTTTTTCTCAGACTTCTTTCGGATGCGCAGGGACGTGTGCCAAGATGAAGACTTCCTACTGCTACAGGAGAAAATCACGGTCATTAAGCAGGGTCGGAGTCAATTATAACTGTAATTTCAAAAATATGTTGCTGTCGTAATCATAATTAAATAGTAATTCAGTTTAGATAATTGACTTTGTAATTGTAATTGCCGTGAAAATTCTATAAAAATTGTCAGTTATAATTTAAATGCAAAACTGATGAACAATGTTACAGTTCTATGTATGGTTCTACACATGTAGTTAATTATTAATGTTTCCCACATTTTATCGTAAAAAAAACGACACAAAAAAGGTTCAGATTCCCACACCAAAAATATTAAAACCTATATTTTCATTGATTATGAAGCCTAACAAGGAAACTAATAGATGGGAAAGAAATTAGATGATATATATTTGTTTTTTAGTGTATTTTACAGCTGATTTAAGAGCTGTTATTATAAGTGATGCTAACACAAGAGGAATGTTAACTTTTATTAGGTTATTTATTTCAGGCTCAGTAATTGTGATTAATTGTAATTGAACTTTAGTAATTGTAATTGTCTTTGAGGATTAAAAAAAAAATTGTCATTTAATTGGTAAATGGACCTGATTTTATGTAGCGCTTTATCACCACACTGAAGCAGTCTCAAAGCGCTTTACATATCAGCTCATTCACCCAATCACTCTCACATTCACACACCAGTGGGACAGGACTGCCATGCAAGGCGCTAGTCGACCACTGGGAGCAACTTAGGGTTCAGTGTCTTGCCCAAGGACACTTCGACACATAGTCAGGTACTGGGATCGAACCCCCAACCTCTCGATCAGAAGACGACCCTCTACCACCTGAGCCACGGTCGCCCATTTAGAAAAAATGCTGGTTACTGTTATTGTAATTGAATTGTAATTGAACACGGGGAATGGAAAACCTAATCATAACTGGAGGTCTTACTTGATGGACGGCTCGGAGCAGTCAGGGACGATGGCCGAGGTGTGTCCCAGCACGAATCCGGGGATCCAGCCCTCGGCTGCCGGGCCCTGCTCGGTAGCCGCCCTGAACACTAGGAACATGTTCTGCTGGTTGCTGGCCAAGATCTGGACGACCTCGCCTTGACTGACGCTGATCTCATCCTCCTTCACAGCCATGTAGTCCTGGGTCACCAACATGGTGGATACGCTACTGCTGCTGCTACTTTCACTCTGCACACGCACATGGGAACAAATTAGAAAAAAAAAGTTTTTTTAAAGTGAAATAATTTTGGAAGTGCGTTCAGGAAAATGGTCAAAAACACATTTAAGGACTGCAGAGGTGTCAATAGGTACTTTGTTTTTTTGCTCACGGTTTGGTTCTGATGGCCCGGGCCGTTAAAGTGTTTCCAGCAAGGGATTATTTTAAACTGTTTTGTTTTACTTTAAAGCAAAACAAAATGCATACACATTCCTATGTATGGTGTACTGTACATACATATGAAATAAAATAACACTTCCAAAGGACAAGTGCTTAATCCTCCATTCTTATTCATTCAAAAATAAACAAAAATGCATTACTTTTCATGAATAAACCTTGTAATAAACAAGCGTATTTAATAAATGACGGAAGCCCACATCTCCAATTAATGAAAACGGCTGCAATATAAACAATGTTTACAGATATTTTAATTCACTGTTTTAAGTTCATTGTCATTAGACTCGACAATGAAAGCTAAATGTTCCCACACCACTGACTTTAAAGACTGCGGTGCTCCCTCATGCCATAGCGCGTTGTGATTGGCTTATTAACTCACATTACATGATTTTCTGTTCCCTGCACGCTGACTCACAGGCACACAGGCAATGCCAATTTAGTGAGACAGACAAGCATGGAGCCTATACGCCAAACCGTTAAAACCAGGGTTTACAAGTCAGTATTGAACCGTGGATGCCGTGCCGAACGGTTCAATATATGATTGAGAACTGTTGTACGCCTAGTTATTTGTGCCGAGGGTAGTAAGCAATGGGGTCAAAGGAGAAGGAAGACGTTCCATGTATTTTGAAAGTATAATTTGCAGCGTAGAAGAAACTCCATTTCACTCATCTTCGCATTGCAGCCATAAAAAAAAGACCAGACGAGTGTTAGGCTGAATGAAAGGATCTCTGAGTGCGTTTGTAGGTAAACCACAAACGTCAGAGGTTAGTTTGCAGGAATAACACATTCCAGGAAAAAACACCATGAAGACAGCAGGTGGTGACGGACGGCCAAGAGGAAGTCAGGGGTTAGTAGAAGTTTTATTAGAGGAAAGAAGTCGAAAGTAAACCTTGACACATAATCACTGAAGAGGTGAACCCAGCCTGCTGAAGAGATTCAAAGCTGCACGTGTTGATGGCTTTGGACAAAAGCTAGAGAGGAGGATGTTGAAGAGCAGTGAAGGTAGTCAGAGATGCACAGAGGGGAGCGGATTAGTAGCGCTGACTGAAGAATTAGGACAGGAGACAGAAGAGGACAGAGCAGGCCTCCTGCTGCCTCTATGTTAGTGGTGTCATTAGGCAGCACGTGGTGGTCTTACCCCGTTGCTTTGGGTGGACTGGATGGACTGCTCGCTGGTCGAGGAACACGTACTCATGCGGTCCGTGTCCTTGCTGTGCGTGGAGTGTCTGTGTGTTTGGCTGCCAGAGCCGCTTTGTGTCTGGTTTGAGCTCTGACGGGTCGGAGTCTCCCCGGTTTCTCCAGGGAAGGTGAACGAGCCAGGCCTGCTGGCTGGAGAGCCCGGCATTGAGCTCCAAAACCCAGATCCAGTCTTTTGGCTCGGGCTGAGAGGGGGAGGAGGGAGGTTGTCTTTGCAAAGAGCCGGAGCAGCGAGGGCGGACACGGCTCCCGGCCGAAGTTTAGCAGAGGGCGTAGCGGGCAGAGGCCCGACTGTGGCGCGGGGGATTGGTGTTACAGCGCTGGCTGGAGTGGGAGTCTGAACGTGGTCATCTGGGGAGGGGGAAGAATGTGGGGTCCCCCCCGAGGGAAGCAGGGAGGGAGGGGCACGATGAGGGGAGGAACCTGGATCACAACCGAGTACAACTCACACCTCAGTCTCATCTTTGATTATAGGGGAAATCTCACATTCACACACTGATGTCTCCTACCTGACGTCTTTGTGGGGCCCTCCGGGTCCGACCCCGGGTGGTGGCGTAAGGGCTGGGGGAGGCGAGAAGGCTGTGGGATCCTGGAAGGACGCCGGGAGCCGCCCTGAGGTCCAGATGGTGCAGGTGTACTCTGAGAACCTCCAACAGCCACAGCCGTCCCAGCTCCACCAGGAGTTGGAGCCCCCCCGCTGGGCGGCCCCACGTGGTTCCTCTGATACTCTCTCGGGGAGGTCAAAGCTGCATTAGAATAGAAAAGAGACCAAGGTAGTGTTTGAAACCCTTCAAATATCAAATCTTTCCCTGTGTCCTGTCGATGATTTAGTCCAGCTCACCGTTGAGGAGGTTGGTTTGGCTCTCGAGCATCTGACTGATCTGAAGGGTCCAGACCTCACGCACGCCCGGGTGGGATGAGTGCAACACGAAGGACTCCACAGTGCCGTTGGTCGACCGAGAGGTGAGGATGAACTTACACAAGTCGCCTTCCACACTGTCCTCCAGACCCAAGCAGCCCACCTGGAGAGGATTCAGGATTCATCACTTCTCAAATCAAATCAAAAATCTAATAAGTTTTACTGTTATTCAGCTGAACATACACAGTAGTGCAGATAAGATGAGTGAACGGTTTAAACATACACATACACACATATTCACACTCACATTCCTGACAATTCTTTATAGTTAAAAAGATAAATAGTCTATATCAGTGGTTCCCAAACTTTTCACAGTCCTGTACCCCTTCAGACATTTAACCTGAAGCCATGTACCCCCTACTCCTGCACACTTAAAAACATAATAATGTAATGTCATATACAATGTATCCCTACTGTGAAAATTGTCTCTGAATTTTACCTATCCTGTTGAGGGATCGTATATAACTAGAATGAGTATGCAGGTGCTGGTACGCGTCATTGAACAATGAATGTATTAGCATTGGCCTAGTGTTAGCCTAGCATTAAAATTAGCATTAGCCTATCATTAATTAACATTAGCATTTGCCAAACAATTTGCGTAGAGGTGGGGGTATCCGTACCCCACTTTGAGAACCTAGGGTCTAAATAGTCTAGAGCAGCAGCCAGAGTGCTTGTATAAAACAGCAGTTAAAGTGACCTTGTGAATAATAATTTCAAATGCTGAGACTAAAACCAAATTATAAACACTGAAACTAAACATTAAGTACTAAAATTATATTAAAGGGGACAAATTATGAAAATCCACTTTTGCAGTGTTTTTGAACACACGGCACACAATATGTGAAATAAATCCATCCAGTCCTTTGTTTGTGGTCTGTGTAAGTCTTACAACACAGAGAAAAGTGCTCTGTTTCAATTTTTCTACATTTGTGACATGACAAGTGCAATCGGGATAGAAAATACCCTCCCCTCCACTGGTAACTCCACCCATGGACTCCACCCCCAACCTGATGAAAACTTTTGCGAAAGTCCGCCATTGTTTTTCTTTGCTAGTGAAGGAGTAATGGCTACCCGTAAAACTAAAAACAGAACTTGCCTGCTGCCAGTGCCATGCCTTCACAGTGAAAATACAATGTAGTGTATGCACTATTTGTTCATGCGGAGGTGTACTCCGCTCTTGTGGTTTGGTGTAGCACCAGAGAGCAGACACATTTTTAGTATCTTTTATATTGCCTTGCATCGCTAATCTGACGTGTTTGTGACACAATACAACACATCGGTTGAACAAAACAAATGATTATCACCTTGAATGCACTACTCCTGAAGAAAAGAGCAACACAGGAGGAGGAGAAAGTGACTTTTTAACACTCCGGTGAGAGTTTGAATGACTGCTGCTGCTACTGCTGAGAAACACGGACCCTGAAGCGCTGAGACGGACTCTCATTAACAATAGCCGCTTAAATAGCCGAGTGTTTTAGTGTAATGTGCAGTTATTTGGCTGAAAACAATGAGTGAAAACAACAGTGTGTGGATAGCAAAAATAAAATCACTTTGGTGATCAATGATCACCCTCGTAAAAGAGCCAGACATGAAGTCAGCGTCTATAGACATGCCCACTCATGAAGTAGGCCCCTAAACAGCCAGATTGTAGAAATGCTCAGAAAGTGACTTTTCAGAGACGAAAACACACACATCAATTTTATAAAAGTCTTTGTAAAAAGTGGTGGACTATTTTTTGTTGGGTTTAGATGCAGTGTTTCTGCTTGACAACCTTAAGGTTATCAATGGGATTTGAACATGCAACCCGTGTCGTTTCTCTACCTTGATGCAGTCCTTGTAGAGGAAGCCTGGCATAGAGAAGCCTTTCTTCTTGTCCAGCGGCTCACTGAAGATGACGAGTTGCTCAAACAGGAAGATCCTCCTCTCCTTCATGTGGCCGAGCACGCCGCCCTCTGTGTCCGACACCATGAACGTGTCCTGCAGCAAAAGGCGGCCCTGGGCCACCAGCTTCCCCTGAGGAGGGACACGGAGGATGATATGAGCCAGTGCTTTCAGAGACTTTGGTGGTTCTTTATCACCAGCTAAAAAAACATCCTACATCGAATCCCTGCAGGCGGCCAACATTCATCATGTCGTTGCATCTTTTGGGCACGATGCACATCACCTCCACCGCTTTCTGAAATGGGATGAAGGAAGGTTTAGGAAGTGGCTTTAGTTATTATTTGAGGAGATAAAAGGAACTTTGCTCACCTCCAGATCCATGGACTCTAGCCCAGCCCTTTTTGAGTGCTTGAGGAAATCCTAAAACCCAGATTAAAAACTCAATGATAAGACGGGGAAGCTTAACCAGGGTTGGGGTCAATTACGTTTTTCAATTACAATTACATCATCAATTATCCATGTTAAATTACAACTCAATTATGATTGCGGCAACCAACATTCTTTCCAATGACCATTAAAATTGCAACTATTATTTTTCCCCTGAAACTCAATCACACTTTATTTACTGTATATAGTGCAAATTACAACAATATCATCTCAAAGTGCTATCAAAATATAAATTAATCACTATTACTGAGCCTTTAATAAATAAGCCCATAAAACACTAGCTTTCTGTTAGTATCTCTTATGATAACAGGTGAGTTAATATGACCCATGTTTTAATTAAACTGTAAAATACACCAAAAAGAATATATATATCATCTATTTTGTTTCTCATCTATTTTCCTAATCAATGAAAAATAATGGTATTAATATTTATGGTGTGGGCGTATGATCCTTTTTTCTGGAGGTATACCCCTAGATTTTAATTATTTTTTAATGGTAAAATGATCCTCAAGTGAACTGATATGAAACATATTTGAATAATTACTATCTACATATGTTAAGCCATAGAACTGTAACATGATTCCATAGGTTTGCCTTTGATTCAATTGTAATTGGCATTTTTATAGAATTTCCGCGCCAATTACAAAGTAAATTATCTGAACTCAATTGCAATTCAAATATGATTACAACCGCAACAGCTTTGTTCAGTTACAATTACAATTATGTAATAACTGTAATTAATTATCCATTACGCGATTAACCCCAACCCTGACCTTAACAGAAGAAAAGCAGATTTGGTAGGAAAAGGAAAGGGGAGGAAGCTGTGAGGAGGGTACAGCCACAGGTCTGACCTTGAGCAGCAGCTGGTACTTCATAATTCTTTGGACTGGTTTGATGAGCAGGTCCGTGAGCTGCAACCTGTGTCCCAGACGCTGCTTCAAGTCCTGCAAACACAAAGAGCGTTCTTAAGATCCAGTGGCGGGCCGTGCATTTCACACCTGGAGATGGAAACAAGTGTTCGTCGTGTCACTGCAGTCTACCTCGGAGCTGTCAATGCTGTCACCCTGCTTCCTCGCGTGTGACGCATTAAAAACAGCTGGTCAGGCCAGAGATGGAGAACTGACACAGCTGGGTTGGGGACTTTTATTTTCAAAGTCCATGTTTAGTAGGTTTTATATAATTTCAAAAAAAGGGTGCGTTCTGCCTCTACGAGAGATATTTTTGGGCTCCGGAGGACCAGACCTATCCATTGATACCAGGAACGGCCCAATCCCAGCTCCGGCAGCCAAATTAGAGTCCACCCTATGACGTCCCAACACGGTATCCAATCAAAAGACATGCACGTACCGCGCCCGCTAGCTGGCTCCAATGTTACACTGGTGCTACAGCAGGTCATACATACAATAGCCAACTTGAAAGCTCATCTTCATTTCCGCACTATTGATTCTGAAGGCCTGGGGGCAGATTCTGTCTCACAAAGATAAATACATATGACAGATGTAGTTAGGACTTAGTAAAGTTAAACACTGCTGCACGTGATAAAGTTTTAGTATTAAATTAACCATCTTTAAATCTTTATTTTCTCTGAAACATTGTGTAAATGTTTTTAAGTGTTGCATATTGTGTGTATGAGTTGTGGTATGTTAAATACAGTATATAATGATGATATATATTTTTGTAAAATATGACGTAATTGTTACCTTTTACAAATGTTACGTTATATGATTAGTTAAAAGTTGTTTGTTAGTAGCTAGAAAAATAGGAAGACGATCATTTTCTATGGAATGTAATGAAAATGAAACGGCATAAATTAAGAGTTGCATGTTTAAACTTAAACATTTCCTACTTTTTGAAGTTAGTGCTATAGCTAGCCTTACTTATTATCTTCCCCTCCAGTTAAAGTGAAACTGGCCAGCCCTTGAAAATCTTAGTTGTCAGTTATAATCATCAAAATTAAAAGAAATAAACATTTGAAATATATCAGTCTGTGTGTAATGAATAAATACAATATCCAAGTTTCACTTTTTGAATGAAATTACAGAAATAAGTTAACTTTTGCATGATATTCTAATTTTATGACCAGCACCTGTACAGTATATTCTGATGATGTTTAGGCCACAACTGGTAAGAACCTGACAGCATCCAGGGTAGCAAACGACTTAGTCATACCTCAAAGTAGGTGTCGATGTACTCTGAGACGATGTGCTCCGACTTGGGCTTGTTTTGACAGTACACCACGTACATGTTCAACCGCCGCTCCTGGTAAAGAGGAGGAGTCGTGTCACTACAGGACAGTACTGAACAGGACATTTGGAGTGGAGTGAGGACCAACCTGCTTTAGAAAGAGTGGCCCCAGCCTGTCAGGGTCCTCCGAACACTTCTCCAACTCCCGGAGGAAGAAACTGAGCACAGAGGAGTGGTTAGGACCTGTATTACACGTGTGTGTGTGTGTGTGTGTGTGTGTGTGTGCGTGCGTGCGTGTATAAACATACTCTTTATGCCACTCGTAGATCTGATGGATGTTGCCAAACACGATTTTGTCTTTTCCCTTCATGTCATCGGGAACGCCCTCCTCTTTCATTCTGCTCATGTATCCCTGACGAGGAAAACAAACAAAGTGACAATTTGAGTGTTTCAAAATAAATAAATAAATAAATTCAAGAAGACAAAAGTTTGTCAAGAAGTTCATTCAGGAAAGAATACACAAAGTGTACACTGTATTTTAAGGATGTTCAATATTAGCTTTGTGCTGCTAGCCGATATTGTTAAACACTAAATATCCAATTTTTCAATATTACCAACATATTTATCTTATTTCTATATTTATTTTGCACAATTACAGAAGAATACACAATATCACATAAAAGATTGATAAACAGTGCAGGAAAAGGCAGAAAGCTTAAATAACTTATTTGAAGCCTTTACCTAATTAGTAATCAGTAATGAACAAAAACAACAGAACGTAAAAAACAAAAGATAAAACCGAAAATAAATGTTTAAATTACTAAACATACAATCAGATTAAAACCTAATAAAAAACACAAGTGATTGTAAAGGATTTGTGAATACCACAATGTCAAACAATTCAACAGAAAACTAAAATAAAATATTGGATTGAACAAAAATAAAATATAACACAAAGCTAGATACGTGCACACAAAAACTTCTCAAGACACGTTTTGTAGCATTTCAAAGTCTTACAGTTGTTCCATAATTTAGGGCTCTATTCTCCTAGTTAAGCACTGTGGGTGGAGCAGCCCTGAAATGTGGGTGTTCCCATTCAAATCTGGCTTTACGCGCATTCTCCGGTGAGCGTGAGTCCTTTTCCTCTTACGTGCTTCTAACCCTGGAATAAGTGCTGCACCCCGATAAGGTGAAACATTATATTGCTCTAGAAATATGAACTTAGTTACATCTGAAGCCACACGGACTTGTGCGTCATGCAGCAGCAGCTGTGATCACTCAGCTGCTGCTGCGCGATTAATTAAAACTCTGACAGACGCAGACTTCTGTCCACGTTGGTCACAGTGATTCAACTATTTTCATACTATGTCCAACGTAAAGTCACAGTTTGATCCACTACAGAGAGAAACAAGCTGTCATATGCAGATGACGATGGACCAGAAACTGTTTCCACACATATTTTAATGAGGCTCAGCTCAGGTCGCTTTAAACTATTTATATTTCAAACTGTGTATTATGGAAGCCAATAGTTCTGTTTCACTGTAAACATCCCTCTGTATTAAAGCAGGTGCTCTGTGGCCGTGTTATTTCCTCATATCTGCAGCTCATCTAACTCTGTCATGTTTTACAGCGATGATGATGATGATGATGATGATCAAGGAAAGAGATTTTAACTGTGACCCAGTCACACTGCAATAATCTGATCAATGATCTGATCAAATCAACCTGTTATATTGTTTATCAATTAAGGCATTTCAAAATAAAAGTGAACTTTATCATTTTCACGGATTTCAATGACATTTACAAGCGTTGGGAAAACTTCATGTTCCGTGATTTCTAGACAGCCCAAAAAAATGACATCACCGCCTCCTTTCCTCCAGCCCACCTTCATTCACTCATACGTGCTTTACCTTACACGTGGTGGGCGTGTCAGGAACCTGGACCAGAGAATACGCATAGGAGAGAAGCGCGTAACTGCAGGCGTGCAAAAAAAAACGCCAGATGGGAGGATAGACCCCTAAGTGCCCGTGTATTTTCATACTGGCTTCTTCTTGGTAGACATTTAGGAGGATGAGGATGGAGAGTTTGATGAGTTAATAAGAATTAATCTATGAGTCTATTTAGATGGCGGCGAGCCATGGAAACCAACTAATGTCCCAGTGTTTGTAAGAAAGGGACTCTGATGAAGCTCTGACTCACCTCCACCACCAGGGCGAGGTCTCTGACGTAGTCTCGCTCCGACTCCACCAGCTCCAGCAGAATGTAACTAAAGAAAAGACATCACGATTCATCAAACCGCATGTACGAGCACACGTCCTGTCAGCGTGTGGCAGTGCAGCACATACTGTCTTTTCTTCAGGAGGCTCGCTCTGCGCTCGTCCATCTCTTCCATTGGGGAGGAGGAGGAGAGGAGGGAGTTGTCGGAGGGGTTGAAGGAAGGGGAGCTGCTGTCTCCCTGATCCACCGACAGAGAGCTCGGTCGGTCCTCCAGAGCCTGGCAGAGAAACATTTAGAACAGTGATTCTCAACTGGTGGGTCGGGACCCAAAAGTGGGTTGTGGACCTGTACTGAGTGGGTCGCAGCTGGTCAAAAATAAATAAATACTTAGTCTCTCATGTTGGACTTGTCTTTTATTTTGAAAGAAACTTTTCTTTTGACAGACATGCTGTGAAATGCATGTTGCACAGGAAAATGTATAGATTTAAGTTTTAAAAAAGAGAATATGTGTTTTCAACAGCTATTTTTGAAAAAACGTGGGTCGCGATGAAATGGCTGAGGAAAAATGTGGGTCCCAGGGTGAGACCAGTTGAGAACCCCTGATTTAGAAAGTTTCTCTCCATAACTTTTGACAAATGTGCTTGATACTTAAAGAGTAACTAAATCCTAAAACCACTTATTTCTGCTGAATAAAAATATTTGGGTATGAAGTAGTGCTGTTATTGATCCTGGTCCAACTCTCAACATTTTAGTCTAAGTATTTCAATTTAGCATATTTAGCTGTAAAATGTCAGAGTGACCCGTATTTCTCATTATTTTAATATATTTATATTATTTGTGATGCTCGTGGATTATTAAGTTTTTCTTAACTATTTCCTAATTTGTAATGAGTGCTAAGAGATGACTTAATGCCGTAAATAGCGCTACATTAACACAATTTAACTGAATTAAATTTTGGATAATTTCCTTCAGCAGCTTGGCATGTAACCTGCTAACAAGTAACCTAGCTACCTTCTAACTTTGAAGCTTTTTTAACACATTACTACAATGTACACACCCATTAGGCCCGTGGAGGTAAGCTACCTCTACAGCCACAGCTACAACCAGGTTTGGGGTCAATTACATTTTTTCCATTACAATTACGTCTTCATTTATCCATGTTCAATTACAACTCAATTACGATTATGGTAAGCTGCAATTTTTCTATTTACAACTAAAATTACAATAATTTTCCCCCTGAAAGTCAGTTACAAATGATGTTCTCAATTACTAAAATTCAATTACAATTAATCACAATTACAGAGCCTGAAATAAATAATCCCATAAAACTTAAACTTCCTCTTGTGTTAGCTTTCTGTTAGTATGTCCTATGATAATGGGTGGCTTTTGACCCACGTCTTAAATCAGCTGTAAAATACACTAAAAACAAATATCTATCATCTAATTTATTTCCTCGGCTTCCTAATCAATGAAAATATAGGTTTTAATATTTTTGGTGTGGGCGTCTGAGCCTTTTTTGTGTCAGTATACCCCTTGATTTAAATTTTTTTAGATGGTAAACTGATCCTCAAGAGAACTGACAGGTAGTGGGAAAAGTTGATCTGATATAATTGTTAACTACGTATGTATAAACCAGTTTTTATAGAATTCCCATGCCAAAGTCAATGATCTGAATTCAATTACGATGACAACAGCAATAGATTTTTCAATTACAGTTGCATTTATAATTACATCACAATTGGAATGAAAGCTCAATTATGCAAATTACTATTATAATTGACCCCAACCTTGGCTACAACTACACTTTATATCTACTTTTACATGTACAGTATATAAAGGGAATGTGGGTTATTTGTGAATCAAACGCACGCAGTTTGAACTGAGATGAAATATAGATACGGAGGACGGAGAACACAGAGGTTAAAGGTCACAGTAGCAAATCTAAAACACAGTGAGTTCTTTCAGCTTTGGGCGGTGTACGTTTCCTACCATCTTGCTTTTGACCAGCTCCTCGATGGCGCTCACCAACTCAGCGGCACTGGGAGTCTCTGAACTGGACGGACGGACCGACAGACGGGAGGAAGACTGTGCAGGAATGCAGAAATGAGAGGAGCGTGAGAGATACGCAATCGAACAAACTGCAGCCCTGCTGACTGACATGAACATCTGCCTACTGTAATACAAATGTTATGTGATGATTATGAATCATTTTAAGCTAAAACACAGCAGGCGATTTAGACTTTGGAAGACTTCTTACGTTCAGATGTTCCTCTGCTGTGACAATAGCAACAAAATCTGTGTACCCTTCATTCTTTGGTTATTCTGTTTTAAAACCAAATCAAAATAACCAATAAATAGTGTGGTTATTTTGTTTTACTGACTTAAAACCAAAACAGAAAAACGATGCTTGTCTGATGTTTGATTTTTCTGTATTTCTGTTTTGAAATTAAATCTTCTGTTTGTGTGATATTTGGACATTTACGGGGAAACAAAGACAAGAGTTTCATGTTTTATGCTCACCACACAGAGAGGACCCACAGGCATTAAAGAATTATTGAATCTGTGAATATCGTGTCAACTTTACCAAACAGTGTTATGGACCAAATGAGGCTGGTGTGAGGAACAATAGATGTTAGAACTTTTTTGACACTTTTGCAAAAACAATTTCAGCTTTTTTGAGGGCGGTAAAAAATATATTTTTTGCACATTTTAAAACCACTAGCCAGCTGCTAACAGCAGCCTTCAACATACACAGAAGTTGACCACAAGAAACGAGGAGCACCAGTAAATTCATTACACTACGTGGTTCCTTTAATCACATATCGTGTGCAGGTTTCACGTAACATCCATTTTTTTGTGTTTTGATTTATTTATGTATTAATAACGTTTCAATTCACCAGTTTATCAGTTAATGTGACTTATGCGTTGCTTTTTTTTTTTTATCCAGGAGTAAAAGTCCACCCCCGTCTGTGGGTCCTCTCTTTGTGGTGAGCATAAAACATGAAGCTCTCATCCTAGTTTCCCCGTAAATATCCAAATATCACACAAAAAGAAGATTTAATTTCAAAACAGAAAAACACTGTTATCTGGTTTTTGATTTTTCTTGATTTTAATTTTGGTTTGAAGTCCGTAAAACACAATAACCACACTGTTTACTTGTTATTTTGATTTGGTTTTAAAACTGAATAACCAAAGAACAAAGGCTACACAGATACAACAAACAGGCTTCTGATTTCCTTTGTCAGGATTAAATAGGAGTGAATGTTTCCTCGGCACAAGCAATGACTTTGGTGGAAATGTCTGTTACATGTTTAATGGTCTAATCTGGACAGATTCAGTACTGCAGAGTTTCTACCGGGAGCTGACAGACACTGGAAGAGCAAACATGCGTACGATTTCAAAAAAAGTGCCAATAAAAGAGTGAAAGAATGTGATGGTGAAAAAATGACGGTGAAATAAAGCCTGAGAACGAAGAAAAGAAAAGGTGGAGGAAAAAAAAAAAAATTCAAAGTGATTAAGAAAAGAAAGATGCTTCTGATGGTTTCTCTAATGGAGAGCGACTGCGTTATAAAGGATGGGAAGATACTGATAAAGCTTGGATGGAGGAGATGCATGTGTGTGTGTGTGTGTGTGTGTGTGTGTGTGTAGAAGGATGTGTGTATAGTTCAGGAGACTCTCACCCTTGCTGTGCTCTGCTTCAAGACTTTTCCCAAATGGGGTTTTCTGGCCTCGCCAGCGTTTAGAGATGCCAATTACTCGCATGGGCAATGAGGTCAACGCACAGAGGGGAAAAGGAGATGAGGACGAGCAGGCACGGGAGACGCACAGGGTGGTGAGGAGGGCGGGGCATGATGAGAACAGTAGGGGGGGAGGGGGGGGGGGGGTCCTTTAAATTGATATTCCAACGTGGTGATTTACAGCTTGGCTAACGGAGGACTCCAATGAGAGCTTGTATTTGCTAAGGAGGAGCTGATGGTGGGAGGAAGCTGGTGCAAATACAGACAGGCTTTCAATCTCCCGTCATTCTAAAGCTCCTCTACATTTCCTCGCGTGCCAGGTGACTCTCAGTTTTCAGCGGCATGTTAGAAAAACACTTTACAAGGAGCAGACACAGATCTTACAGGTAAACAAAGTTCTCTAAAAGGGTTCAATAAGAAACAGCTAGAAGAAAAGAGAAAGCCAAGTCTTTAAACAAAAAAAAAAAGAAAAAGATGCTTTTCTGCATCCTTTCAGGATTTCAAAGTGAAAAAGGAGTGTGGGAGGAATAAAAAAGATACAAAAAAATAAAGAGTGGAAGAGTTGACCGAGGGCAGAGACAGACGGGGAGGAAGAGCGGGGCAAATTCAGATGGAGAGGTATGGAAACTGAGACAAAGCAAAGACAGGACATAAATCAAGGTAATGCTACAGCATGGCAAACAGTAAACGATACGATCAGGAAACAAAACAAAAGAGAAACAGAAATTAGTGTCAGAGGAGTCTCCACTTCTGAGGAAGAGGAGACCTGAGCTTCCTGAAAAGTGTTCAAAAAAAAAATAAAAAAGGCTTTGCTGCTTCAAAAGTCACGATGAGAAGGAGAGAAGCTCACGCTGTGATGTGCTTCAGCTATAACAGCAGCAGAAATAAACTGGAACCATTAACACATTTAAACCACAGTAAGTCTGTGTTATCCTCATACTGGACCCAGCGTAAACACAGATCCTACTTTCAACACTTTGAAGTGTTAATATGTTAAGGTTTCATTTATTCAGACAACTTTCTTTTCAGGAAATTTGATCCCCTGATATGTTTCCAGTGGCATCCTCTGAGGAAGACTGACAGTTGGTAGTCTAAACTATAGACTGGGACACACTCAAGGGGAAGTGAAGCTTTTATTTTTAGAGCTCCCCCTGCTGACTGGCTGCAGTATAGGTCATAAACCCCGCCTCCTCAATAATAACGGATGAGATTTTGGTTAAAATGTAAAGTTAAAATATTGGTAACATTTATTTTTTTCAAACTTAAACTCTGCTGTGATCATTAGTTATTATCACCCTACATTGTGTTCAATTGCTCATTTTTCTGTGAAGTTTGTTTTAAATAAGTTATTTGAGGTGGAAAAACGGGATTTGACGTCATATGTGACAATGATTGACAGCCTCAGATCTCTTTGTGAATAGCATAAGCAGTTACGTCATGAAGGAAAGCCGAGACACCATTAAACTTTTCTGTTCAGTTTTTTTAGCTACTTGTATTAGTACTAACCTCTATCATCTGAAAAAGACGTTGGTAGAATTTCCAGTGGGAAAGATACTTAAGTTTGTGGTGTAGCTGGGCAGTACGCTAAGTGGGCGGGGCTTGTTACCAGGGATCCTTTGTCGTATTTTGGCTTCAACAACGTTGAATGGGAACAGCTACAGTGCACGCCCACTGGTCTAAACATGTTAGGAGATCACTTTTCCTAACTGCTGGAATTACATTGAAGTGTTGCTATGGCAACACCAAACCTCAATCGACAGATGTTTGAATTTAAGAATGATTGAAAGAATAAACTCACATTTATAATGAAATGAGAGGAGGGGATGTTTTCAAAGGCTTGTTTTGAACAGTTTGCCCTCCTCATGCACGTTTACACGACAGCTTTGTTTTCTCAACACACATCGTTTCTTATTCCTTTTACTGAGTTCATTTTTGTGTTTTAACATTATCAGTAACTCCTTTATTACTGAAAACCGTTGTATAAATAAAATATGGAGCTTTTAAAAGGTACACAGTAAACAAATCTCACAACTGACCTTTAGAAAATAGTTGTTTGTAATACAAATTAAGGTCGTATCATCAAAGCATGGGCAAAACAACAATAGAAAATGTAAAAAACAAACAAACAAAAAAAAAAAAAAACAAAATTATAACAGAAGTACACTAAAATACACAAAGACATTTTTGTTTTGTTTACTGCATTAATGTTCAGATTGGTCTTTATTATAAATGCTAATCTCTGATCTGAGACAGTTGAAAGAATGGTTTAATACAGTAAATATAATTGATTATATTATCACCAATGGTTCTCTTTTGAAAATAATGAAACTGATTATATACATTGATGCCACCCAGTGACACATTTAATATCAAAGGAATGTGTACTAAAAAGGAAAATGAACAAATTGACTCCAAAAACACACAAAATGTCATAAAAATCATAAAAAATGAAAGTAAAGTATACAAAACGACAACAAAAACACAAAAATTGCTTGAAAGTCACAAAATGAGAAGACAAATAATAGTAAAACATACAAAAATAGAAAAAAAAAAACCTATACAAAAAGTAAAATATAAAAACTACAACAAAAGTACACTAAAATACACAAAACCCTTTGTTGTTTGTTTACTGTATTAATGTGCAGATTGTTCTTTATTCTGAATGTTGACATGAATGTTGATAATGTTGCCGTTTGTGGCCCCCGCTGTGATAACAGTTGCCAATCTCTGATCTAAGGTTTGATATAGTAAGTACAATTAATTAATCACCAGTGGTTTTTTTTGGTTTATTGATGATACCCAGTGACACATTTACACATCTAATATCTAAGGAATGTGTACTAAAGAACACATAATACATTTTCCTGACTCAACGCCTTTTCTCCGCCCTGGTCTCACCTTGTCATCCTGTGATTCTGTCTGCAGCAGACTGTGCTGCTGGATGGCCATGGGTGGAGGCAGAGGGACTGCGTCAGCTCCTTCCTCGCCCTCCTCCTCTCCACAGCTCTGCATGCCAGAGGAACTGGACTTGGACAGGGTGCCGCTCGACAAGCCTTCGTTTCGGACTCTCTGCAGCGCGATGAGAGACCACGCCACTGTTACTGTGCAGCTCTTTGAACTGGAGACAAAGATAAAGGAACCTCACCTCCTCCAGAGTTTCATCCTGAGGCGTGGCCGCGCTGTCGTCAGAGTCCTTCTGAGAGCCGATGGTCATCTCTCCGCTCTTCCTCACGTCGCGGCTCTTTTTGTGCTTGTGAGCGAGTTTCTTCACGTGGCCGTCGGCTTTACCGCTGCTTAGCCGCCGCACCGGGCTGGTGAGCCACTTCCGTAGTGTGTTCCCTTAGAAATGACACACAGGGTTAATACGGCTTCAGTCAAATCAAATTTACGACTTTTTAATGCCATTTGAAATTACATTTACGGCTGACTTCACGGTTAACACAATAGGGGGGAAAAATGCCACATTAATTACATATTTTCCAGTGTCTAGCACAGACGTGCAACTGGCGGCCCCCAAAGTAAACACACAAAAATACACAAAATGACAGTAAAACACAGCAAAAAACAATCACTCAAAAAAACACAAAAAATGACTACAAAAATAGCCAGAAATCTATACAACAAAAAATACAAAAAATAAAAACCATTAAGAAAAATAAATTCAAATAAAATTTACATTTCACCATGTTGTTGAAGGTCCCGCTGCAACCATGTCACTGTTTTGTAGTTGGTTCCACTGCCGTGATTGCGCAATGTTAGTTATATTTGTTACCTTTTATTTTGAAACATGAGACTAATTACCATCATTAAATCATACTTATGTGTTAAAATTAAGACTTTTGAAACATAGATTTAAGACATTTTAATGACATTTAGGGCCTTATTTTTGGATTAATTAATTTAATGCCTTTTAAGACTTTTTAAGGATCTGCAGGAATTCTGAATGAAGTCACTGAGTTAAAATGATGGATGTGTTTAAACAACAAGAGAGGAACAGGTTCTCCACTAATACTCTTCATCTTTTAATCAGGAGGATGTAGAGAACACCTCAAACCTGGAGGGTGATCACACCAATGGCTTTTTTATTCTTTAGCCTCAATGCCACACTAACAAAGTAAACACTAAACTATTCACAGAACAAAAATGTAAACAAAATGACACGAAAAAACTACATTAACATTAATGAAGAACACAAAAAAAATCCACAAAATTACTCTAAAAAGTTGATAAAAGACAACAAAAACATGCAAAAGTACAAGAAAAATGCATAAAATATCCTTTAAAAAATAAATAAATAAATTAACAGTGACACTGTTTATGATAATAAATAAAATGACTTCAAAAACACACAAAACAACATTATAATACAAAAACCTGTTATTCTCTCCTATATTCATGTTCAGATTGGTTATTATTCTATATGTTTGGATCAGACCATCATATTTTTGTGCCTCCCGTTGTGATAAAATTTGCCATCCCTGCCCTGTCCTTCACTTTCAACTGTTTCCTGTTAATAGAATAAAATAAAATAAAATAAAATAGATTTTTATTGATCCCCAGAGGGAAAATTCTCACGTTGTAGAAGCAGAATAGAATAGCACAGTACCCCTAAGTCTGACTATGACATTTTGTTCAGAATTCTATGAAAAAAACAACTATAGAGAATAATGATGGAATAAATAAGTGATAACACACATTCAAAAGTATCTTATTTTGTAAATAAACGCCTCCTAAATAGATGTGTTTCTATCATTTTTATAATTTACGTTCATCTCCCTCCTCATGTCTAATCCTTGTATCTTCAGTTCATGTTCTAATCAAGATTATTTCTATCATCATTTTGTGCATTTTTTATGTCATTGTGTGTATTTTGTTGTCTTTTGTCTGTTCTTTTTGTTATACAGTAGATTTTTCTCTTGTTTTGTGTGTTTTTGTTGTTGTTTTGTGAGTTGCTGGTAATATTTAGTATGATTATCATTTTAAACAAAAAAAAAAAATATATAAATCCCCATATATTTCTAATGCTTTTATTTATTAATTTCCCTCGCGCTCTCTCTCTCAAGTACCCCCGTAGTGCCATCGTGTACCCCCATTTGTGAAACACTGGAATAGCACACAGTAAGAACAAAATAAATACCATCATAGGATAAAAGTGCAAATATACGACTGTGGGACAGACATACTGTAAATTAGAAATAAATAAATAAATAAATAAATAAATAAATAAAACTTAAAAAAAACAAAAACAAATCACAACAAATGTGCAAATGACTAATGAAGGAATATAATGGGGGTGGGGTGGGGGGTTATTAGACAGAGTGGTGACAGTTATTGAGTTAAACAGCAGTGTCTGATGGCAGTGGGATTCATGAGTTGTTTAGAGGTACAGTATTTCTGCAGCCGTACCTGGTCGTTTAGGACCTGGGGAAGAGTGCGACCCGATGCCGTGGCCAGGCTGCAGAGTGGCAGACGACCCCGGCATGATGGAGTCATTGCTGCACACTGAGAGAGTGTCTGTGGGTTGGAAACAGGTTTAAAGTAAACACCGTGGATTACGCACACGCACTATCAAACCAACAACCACACCAACAACCCACCTTTGTGGTTGAAAATACCCTCCATCTCCATGGAGGAGCGCGAATGTGCAATGCAGAGCATGGAGCAGGGCACTAGGCCCTCCTGGGCTGGGGAACGATCCGTGGTCCTGACCAGGCACCAGTCGGGCTTGTCGTGACATCGCTCCAGCACCTCCACCGTCTGGCCACGTCGCACTATCAGCTCGTTGCTGTTGCTAGCCATGAAGTCGTGTATGACCACGGTTAGCTCACAGCCACCAGAGAGCTGAAGAGAAACGGACGCTCGGTAAGAAATGATGAGAGGAGTGGAGTGTGTAGAAGCTTCAGAGCATGTGTGTGTGTGTGTGTGTGTGTGTGTGTTGCCACCTTGTCGCTGTCCAGTGTGTTCTGAGAGGTGCGAGATGCCAGTGAGATGGTGTCTGGTTGGCTGCTGCCTTCACCCTGACTGTCCAGGTCCTCTCCATCCCTAATCAGAAACACATTGGTTTGTCACCGTTTTAACAATAACACACATCATTTAAACCTCACACAACATCACATCGTGGTCTGGTTACTGATGTTTAGTGACATTGGGTTCTATTCTTCCAAGCGCATGAGTCAGAAAAGCTGCGCTGCGGCACGTTTTTGGCCGAGCGCTATTCTGCCCCTGTACTTAAGTCAGTCGCTGTGCGCCTTGATCCCAGTTACGCATTGTGGGTGGAGCAGCCCTGAAATGTAGCTGTTCCCAATCAAATCTGGCCTTACGCGCATTCTTCCGTCTGCTTAAGTTCTTTTCCTTTTACACGCTTCTGAACCTGGAATAAGTGCAGCGCCCCGATAAGGCCAAACATTATATTGCTTATAACTAGGACACTTTTTTGATACACAGGTAAAAACAGGTATATCATCAGAAAGCAACGTGCTGGTTAAAATGATGATGGATGTCTATGAGGAAATGCCTTGCAAAGCTATAAACTGTATGCATGTCTACAGAAATGTAATAGTAATACCTCACTGTTTCAGGTGTCGTGAAGCTGTGGTTCACGGCTCAACTAGTCTGGGACACTCTGATGTTCTATCCCTCTATCCTGTTTCAGTCCACTAACCCCAACCAGTCACAGCAGATGGCTGCCACCTCTGAACCTGGTTCTGCTGGAGATTTCTTCCTGTCAAAAGGGAATTGTTTCTTCCCACTGTCGCTAAATGATTGTTCATGTGGATCTTGTTGGGTTTTTTCTTTCTTATAATGAATTTCATATTTTGATAAGCGCATTGAGATGACTTTGTTGTAATTTGCGCTAGACAAATAAAGTTGAAATGAATTGAATTGAAGTATATAAAATCTAAATGGGAATACAAAACTACCGACCGAAATGTCAGAGTGTGATTGGCTATTGTTACGTAAGACACAACACAGCTCTACGAGCTCTAAACGCTGGAGAGAGGTCGGCTGAAAAAGTCTGACACACTTCTTTGTCACGCCGCAAATTAAAAGCAAACAGACGGGACTACAACAAAAATATTGGAGACAATGTGGAACCTATAATTCCAATCACAATCATGTATTTCCTGGTCATGCACCAAACTGCAACCCTTCTGGGACGACAGTATGGGACTTTTGGAGGACATCTTAAAATATAAGGTTCCCAGTGACACACGGGTTCTGCATCTGGGAATGATCCCAGAAGGATTTATTATGAAAGAAAACAGGTACCTCTTCAAAATAATGATTGTTGCCTATAAGAAGGCCATTACTCGGAACTGGTTAAAAAGTGATGCTCCAAAAACAGGGAACTGGTTGATCATTATTAGAGTTGAAAAAAATCGATTTGGAAATATATCGCGATATTACGTCGCGCGATTCTCGGATCAATTCAAAATGCATCCATATCGATTTATTACAATTTTTTTTTTTTTTAACTATTATTTTTTTTTGCCTTTATTTAACTAGGAAAGTCTTTTCCACTGCAGGACACATTGTAACTGCACAAAGAAGTGCTGAAACCTGGGCATGTAAATAAATTCTAAAAAGAAAGTACTAACTTTCTGCATTTATTTGTTGTTCTAGGCGTTTTACCACAGTTAAGTTGGTTTAAAAGCCACAGGCAGATTGTATGTTATTTTTTTAATTTTAATATGAAGGTGTACAAATTTACAGATTAGTTGTTTCTTAAGTCATATATTAAAAAAATTGCAATAATCGCCGTATACTTTAATAACGGGATATATTTTATCGTATCGTGACCTATGTATCGAGATACGAATCGCATCTCATTATGGAGGAGATCTATGCGATGGAGAAAATGACTTTTCATCTGTGAATCAAAGGAGGTGACTGTGCACAAAAATGGAGGAAATGGACAATATTCAAAAACAAAGTGTTACTTTGTTTTTTTTTTTCTATGTTCCTGCTGTCTCTATACAAACAAAACTAAATAAATAGTTAAAAAAAAAACAAAAAAAAAAACCATTATATTGCACTCGAAGTTTGGATTGATCATCAGCATTTCTAATATGTTCACATTTACCAGCTCAAGACAAAACAAAATGTGCTACATTTCATTATATTTTATCCGTGCCGTCCACTTTTGGACAGTGGGAGCAGCGTCACAAAGATGATCAGCTGTGTGTGCGCACATAAGGTGCGCGTTGGCTGCTGCTCGTTAAAATGAAACTCTCACAGCCCTCAGACTTTGGTCCAGGCTGCTCAGACTGATGTCCGACTATTTTAACACCGTGTGCAACGTAAAGCCACAGTTTGATCCACTATAGGAATAACAAGTGAAACATCGATGGCAGATGATGGTGACGACTAATGTGCGCTGATCACGTTCTGAATGCAGGACTGTAAAAAGTTAATAAAATCCACACAAACAAACGTTAATCTGTCGTTAGTATCGGAGGAAAAAAAGAAATTTTAACTGTGGCTCAGACAGAAAAGTGTGTCCGATCTTCACCCTGCAGTATTCTGATCAAATCAAGCTGTTACACTGTTTATCAACGAAGGCGTTTCAAATTAAAAGTCTGCTTCATCATTTTTCACGGATTTCAATGACATTTACGAGCGTTATGAAAACTCCATGTTCCGTGCTGTCCTCCTCCTTGGCTTCAGAACGCCTTCATACATAACCTACGCACTTTTGGTTGTTTAAGTCCAGACGGGAGAATAGGGCCCATTATGAAAGAGCAGTGTTGGCCTACCTCCGTCCCTTGTGGTGCTTGGCAGTGGTGGTTTTGGGAATATGAATGGGCTCTTTGAGGGCTCCTCTCAGGTGGATGGTGCGTTCCTGAATCACCTCCCTGATGTGTTTGATCCAGTCCTGCTTGTTCTCGATGCTGGAGGCCTGTTGTTGATCAATAATGAGAAAACAACGTTACCAATATCAAATCAAAGGGACGAGTACAAAGTCATTCCTAAACTTTAAATACATATTTAACCATTTGTCTTCTCGCTACAGCTGCTGGAAAACCTATTTTTCTCTGTAGGGATTAAAAGAGTAATGTTTGTACTCCTTTCTATCCATCACACAATTGTTTTCAGTATTAGTTAGTAACTAGTAGTTACACAGTAATACTAGTAGTGGTTCCCAACCTTTGTCTTGTCATGACCCCATTTTTGTATCACAAATTTCTGGCTTTTTTTTTTCTCAAAAATTTGTTTTTTGATCATGTTTATATATATATATATATATATATATATATATATATATATATATATATATTTATATTTACATATATATAGTGTTACAAATACAGAGTAGCCAAGATTAATGAACACAGTAACAAATAGCGTCAGCTCAGATATTTTTATACTGCATTTTATTTGAACTAGATTCATATTTATGAAAGTGAAAGTATAGAAATAAATTTGTTTGAGATTGTGCGTGTGGTGTTTTATTTTGAAAAAGAACAAGAATTATTGAAGTCCTATGAGCTTTCTTCTGTAATAGTAATTTAATTGTGCAAAATAGATAAATAAAAACAAAAAAAAACATATATATATATAATTTTAATGAGTCATTTTTTGATTTTATTATTATTAGACATTTCAGGCAAATTGTATTTACTTATTTTTAATATTATGTTGTGGCATTGCCTCTCTGGTTCTCTATAAATTAACTAAATTAGCTGAGTCATATGAGTCAGCACTTTGGCAGAATTAGTTACGTACAAAGCTCAAACATTGACAATCTTGTGTTAAATAATCCTTTATACAGGACAACAAAAGAGACAGTTTTGGCTTTATTTATCAAGGGATTCGTCTTCTTTTATGGTATTAAGCACACTGCAGTATATGAGTTAACTGGTGGTTAGCATTAGCTTGAATAAACAGCTTATTTTAGCCACTAATCCTGACAAATAAACAACAATAATATGTTGCTTATTGTTAATATATTTTTCTGACTTACGTTGGCAGCATGTATGCACTCACACGTTATATTTTAGAATTCTGTCCTTGAATTTGAGCCCCTAACAAGTACAGTAGTAAATGTATTAGCTTTGTTAGCTAACAGCTAACCCTGTTATGTTGTTTTAACACATAGAATGAAATGGTTGTAATTAAGCTGGAAACTGTTCTATATTTTATTGCTGAAAAATGATTTAACGTCAACATGAGGCTAATTTTATAAATTATGAGTGGGTTTTGTTTTGGATTTACAAGATTTTCCTTTTCCTCTATTAAACACCCTGAGCTGCTTTTAGCTGTTAAATTTCAGACAAAATTGGAAATAATTTGGCTTTTAAGGCCCATTTATGCTCAGGCTTCAGTCTGTGCTCTGTGTTCATTTTGTACAATTCTGCACATATCAGGGTTGGGGTCAATTACATTTTTCAATTACAATTACGTCTTCAATTACCAATGTTCAATTACAACTCAATTACGATGACGGTGGCCAGCTTTTTTCCAATTACAATTATTATTTTCCCCCTGAAAGTCAATTACAATTACATTCTCAATTACAATTAATCACAATTAGAGAGCCTTTATTAAATAACCCGATAAAACGTAACCTTCCTCTTGTGTTAGCTTTCTGTTAGCATCTCTTATGATAACGTGTCCTAAATCAGCTGTAAAATACAATAAAAACAATTATCTATCATGTCATTTCTTTCCTATCTATTGATTACCTTGTTCGGCTTCATAATCAATGAAAATATAGGCTTTAATGTTTTTGGTGTGGGAGTCTGAGCCTTTTTTGTGTCAGTAAACCCCTAATTTATATGTTTTCTAATAGTATAATGTGGGAAAGCTTGATATGAAACATATTCTATTAATTGTTAACTACATATACAGTTTGTGTAGTACTGTAACGTGGTTCCCCAGTTTAGCCTTATATTATCTATTATATATCAATTATCTCAGCTCAATTACAATTTAATGACGATTACGGCAGCAACATATTTTTCAAATTACAATTATAACACCATAATTTTAATTAATTATCAATTACAATTATAATTGACCCCAACCCTGCAGTTGACATCCTTTTTTCCCCTGGATTTGTCTCTGAGAGGTTGATATTTTGCCTAATATCAATGTTAATGTTAAGGAAAGGACAGAAAGTTAAGTTTGAAACGTACGTATTGATTTTTTTACGTAAGAGCATAAATGAGCCTTGAGACTGATGAGGAATGGGGGAGGGGTTAAGGGCTGTGCTGTAGGACAGATTGTACTCACCGTTGCTCCATGTTTGGATCCCTGACTTAGCTTTGAATTTGAGATATAAAATAGAGAATTTCACTGGTTGGTTTATCAAAGATGTACACTGGCAAAATGCTTTCACATGATCAGAAATGCACAACATTGAAAAAAACTGTTTGGATGGCAACAAAGACAGCCAATTAGAAATGTTGCAGATTGTGATTAATGAGTTCATCTGTGTGTGTGTGTGTGTGTGTGTGTGTGTGTGTGTGTGTGTGTACTTGAACATTTACTGTTAGCTGTGAAAGACAATTTCCAATAAAAGTAACACATGGCTGGCTCCCAGCAGTTAGTGTGATGGGCTGCATGAATTATTAAAGATGTGTGCTTTAATGTTGAATGTGTTCAGATTTGGGCTTCCTGCTGTTCCAACGGCTGACACAAATTTGCATCCATCTGTTATGTGGCTGAAATCAACAAGGGAGATGCACACATGATGGCTAAAAATGGATGGGGTCAGAAATGCACACTGATCAGAACAAACAAATGCTGCTTCTTATTTCTACAAAAAACAAAAAACAGAGAGAGCCTGTGTTTAGTTGGGGTTTGATTTGTTCTGACAAGGTTTTTCAGGACATTTTTCATCCCGATATGTTTCGACTGTTAACTGCCAGTCTTTGTCAGAGGAGTTCTGCTGATTGCCTTTGAAGTTTCACTAGACTTTGACTACAGTTGACAGTCGAAACATGTCGGGAGATAAAAATTTCCTGAATAACCTTGTCTGAATAAACCAAACCTCAATTAAACATACTGTTAAAAAAGAAGACAAAATTAATCTTGCTGGACTATTCCATGGAAGTCAAGTGAAACTTCAAAGGAAACATCAAAGGCGATCAGCAGAACTCCTCTGACGAAGACTGGCAGTTGACAGTCGAAACACGTCAGGAGATAAACATTTCCTGAAAAACCTTGTCTGAATAAACCAAACCTCAACTAAACATACTGTTAAAAAAGAAGACAAAATGAGTCTCGCTGGAACTATAACAGAGAGAGGCTCCTTCTCTAGCCAGAGAGAAATAGCGCCGGATTACAGAAGCCAAATCTGTGTCGCCAGCGAAGCATGTCCACCCACATGTAGAGTTAGGGATACAAACAGCAGCAGAAAACACAGCCCCAGATACTGTATATACTCATGCCTATGTTTGCTTACAGTAGGAGCGAAGGAAGAGAAACAGAGACGGACAAAAGACAATTAAAGGAAGAAGAAGAAGAAGAAGAAGAAGAAGAAGAAGAAGAAGAAGAAGAAGAAGAAGAAGAAGAAGAAGAAGAAGAAGAAGAAGAAGAAGAAGAAGAAGAAGAAGAAGAAGAAGAAGAAGAAGAAGAAGAAGAAGAAGAAGAAGAAGAAGAAGAAGAAGAAGAAGAAGAAGAAGAAGTCAAGGCGACTGAGGTACAAAAAAAGCATTTCAGCCACCCTGCAGCTGGTCATGCAATCTAACAAGAAGCCAGAGGACATGTGAGGTATTTAAGGAAAGAAGTCAGACCGATACAAACGGCTTCAGCTTTAGTGCGTTTACATGCACATGTACAGTGTGCTCAGCTCACAGGTTGATTAGGCACATCTCGTCGTCTCTGAGTTTACATGCAGGAGAGAAAACCCAACCCCCGCCTCAATAGGTGGCGCTGTATCCTTTACAAAACAGTGCATATTGATGTAGCGCCACGTGAACCAGAGAAGATTACAATAAATGGAAAACACTAAGTACTATACACTACAAACTTAATATGTATATAGTATGGAATCAGATTTGTGTCAAAAAGAAATGGAACAAAAAAGGTGAAAAAAAAAAAGAGCCATCTCAAAAATAAACTGTTAAATATTGTACCTTAATCACAGCTTTATTGTTTCCACTTCCTGCCATTTTGCTTGTGCTTCATTACTTTTTTCTTGTGATTTTTGACACAAATGTCTCATGTGGGTGGCGTTTATTAGGAGTGCGTCCTCATTGGCTAGTTTGTTTTTGTTTTGAAAAAGGGATGTTTGATTATTAGCTTGAAGTCTTTCCCAGGATGATTTTACATTCTGCTGACAATGCATCATGGGGTGGTTGAGTATGACTAGTGTGCCCACCGTGCATACTTAAAAAATGTCCTGCTGTGTCGGATTCCAATCAACCTGAGGTGCTTACATGCACTAATAGTTTGATTGTCAATGGCATTAATCAAGCTACGGATAATATATTCCCATTTCTATGCGTTTAAAACTCCAGTTACTATTGGACTTAACCTATTATGTTATTTTCTCACGCTGCATGTAAATCCACTGAGCGATGTCCACACACTAAACTATAAATAGTCGTCTTCTTACTTTTGATTTCAGGACTTTTAATTCACTTCAGCATCTTGCCTTTAGAACTTGTATCGGTCCAACTCATAAAGTCTCTGCAGGTGAATATTGAGAGGAAGTGGGTTTTACCTTGAGAACGATCTTGTTGTCTGAGGTCGGAGTGCGTCCCAACCACAAAGCAAACTTGCAGGGGTCTCCCTCAACGTGCTCGGTCACACCCAACTCTGATGTCTGAGAGGTGAGGAGAAACAAAGCATTATGAGAAGACTGCCTCCTAAATAATATATATATATATATATATATATACAGGTCCCTCTAAGTTATCACTGCAGTACAGCAGAAACCAATGCATGTTTATATCATCACATGTATCACATAGAAAATGTAGGGATGACCCAGTTCACCTTTTTCAATTCCGATACGATACCGATATTGCAGCCTTGAGTATCGGTTGATACTGATATCAACCTGATCAAATATCAGCATTAATCATATATACTTGTATTAGTTATTTTGTAGTGTAGATTGTTAGAGCAGGATTGATAAAAGGCTATTACACAAACAGAGAGCAATAGTCAGCTACAGTAAGTATGAGAAAAACTCACCCATTTATTATTAACATTAATTATTAATTTGGTTACACACATTAACCGTGAGCATAAGAATAGAAAATAATATGAAAAATAAATAAAGGGTTCCTACAGCTTCAGTCAAATTAAATTCAAGACTTTTTAAGACTTTTATTACCATTTGAAATTAAATTTAAGACCAATTTCAAAGTAAATATAAACAGGGGAAAGAAACGCCACATTAATTACAGAGGGTTGGGTAAATGTTTTCCAGTGTCTCGTGCAAACGTGGAACCAGCGCCCCCCCCCAAAGTAAACACACAAAAATACACAAAACGACAGTAAAATACACAAAAAAAACAGACTCAAATAAACAAAATCACTCTCAAAACACACAAGATGACTTTAAAAATAGCCAGAAATCTATAAAACAACAAAAATACAAAAACCATTAAGAAAAAAAACGAATGTTACCATTTATTTTGAATTGTGAGACTAACTACAATTATAAATTCAAACTGTGTTAAAATTTGAGACTTTAGAAACATTGATTAAAGAAATTGTAATGACAATTAAGGCCTTATTTTTAGATTCATGAATTTAATGCCTTTGAAGGCATTTTAAGGATCCGCGGGAACAATGAAATAAAAAAATTTAAAAAAAACAATTAGAAGACCCTGAATAATATAATTGGTATGACACCAATTTCCGATATTAATATGGGATTGCGACACCCCTAATAACATGTGAATGTGTTATAAACCAGGAGTGAATATTTTTCTTTTTATGGTCAACTTGACATTGTCCTTTGTTTTAATGTTGTCAAAGTTTCACAATTTAGTAAATTGTGATTTTTTGTTTTCATTTATATTGTATGGGAATTAAGTGTTGTACATCATTTTTAACGTTCGACTTAATTTCATACACTTTCCTTCAGCATTAAAGATTAAATTATATTTTAAAGACAGACTTATGTGAAGATGAATGATAAATACAATAACAGAAACAACAAGAAAACAGTCATCAACACCCCCTGCAACATTGATTCTCATTATAACTCACAACCTTTTCCTAAACGTCCTAAATCTAAGAACTTAGATGTATACATAAGAGAATAAAAAATTACTATCTATCTAAACGTTTTCTAAGAAAAGCTGTCCCCTTTGAAGATACTTCGAACATAGCAAAGAAAAACGAAACAAGGACAATAACTCTGGAAAAAATAATTGTACGCTTCTCATTTTCGAACTCTATCAAGGTATTGATACCCTGAAGTCACACACCAAATTTGTTTTCTTATCTTAAACTGTTTCTGAGAAAAGCTGTCCCCTTTGAAGATACTTCGAACATAGCAAAGAAAAACGAAACAAGGGCAATAACGCCGGAAAAAATAATTGTGCGCTTCTCATTTTCGAACTCTATCAAGGTATTGATACCCTGAAGTCACACATCAAATTTGGTTATCCTATCTTAAAGGATTACTGAGAAAAGCTGTCCCCTTTTAGTCGGACGGATGAAGTGGCGGAGGATAATAAAACCATCCATATGAGATGGTTCCACAAAAGAGAAACAGATGATGGTTCATTGTGGGAACTCACCAGTAACTTGCTCTTGTAGATGTATTTGCTCCTTCCGTTGGAGTCCTTGACCTCTTTGCTGAAGACCAGAGACATCTCAAAGAGGAAGAGGTGGCGCTCTCGGCCCTTCCGGATCAGCGTCTTTGGATCCCACACCTGGAATGACTCCTGGAGGATGAGCTCGCCCTGCGACTCGATGTTTTCATCGAAACCTGAATGAGGAGGCAGCGATATAAAAAAAAAACAAAAAAACAATGATGATACTTCAGTCAAGACAAGACAAAAGCGTTTAAACTGCAAATATCAAGATGCTGATCACCTTCCAGCATGGAGAGGTGCATGGCATCGTTGGCTTTCTTGGGAACACTGAGCATCACCTCCAGTCCGTCTTTAATCTCTCCTTTGCCTTCCTCGCAGCAGGTGAGCAGCTCCTGAATACACACACACACACACACACACAAACACACACAGTCAGTAACAATGAGAACCACAGACTTGCGCTGTGTTCAAAATGTCATACTAACATACTACTCATACTAAGTCTAAGTCATACTAAGTCAAAATACGTATGCAGTGCGTTCACATTAGATACTATGAAAAGATTGAGTGACTTTTCCTAATTTGATGGGTACAATTAATGAAGCATAAAACGTTCCAGCTTGCACCTCAAGTTAGAAAAGACTTGAATGAAAGATTTTCAAGATAAACTAATTCTAAAACTGAAAGTTTGACCTGATGGTGGCACTGCAGGAAAGGTCATATCATCATTACAACCAATAGGGTTCATACTAATGTGGTCATTAATGTTGGCAGTAAATTTGAGAAGATTTGGATGAAAACCACTCAAGATAAATTCATTCTAATTTAAAAGTTTGGCCTGATGGTGGTGCTGGAGAACAGGTTAAGATTTCATTATCAAGGGTTAATTATGTATTCAACAAATAAACAAAGTGCCTGACAGAAAAACCGGTGTCATGTACTGAGTTTGCATTGTACTGAGATTGTATATGCGCATATATGCACATGCGCACTACCAAAAAATGAATTTTTGCTAAAAAAAAGTAATAATTCATTTTTGTTTATTTTTGTTTTCAAAGTGAATGGACACGTGTTTCATTTGTTTATTAGATTACGTTAGGGTTATAATCTCAGTACGGAGGTAAACTCGGTATGTGACTCTGGCTTCAAACTGAAAATCAAAAATCCACTTTTCAAAACAAAAGCATCTCTTCTTTGCTTCCATTTGTTTTCAACGCTTTTGTAAATAGGACTCTTGTTTTGAAGTTAACAGGAAGTTTTGTCAGTAGCACAATGACACGTCTCTAAAATGTCGGCATGAAGTGTGTTTATGCGAGTTTTATGGCTCAAATGTGCACAAGGTGATATTCTACTTGGTCACTTTCTCACTTAAAATGTTTTCAGAACTTTCAAAAGTGGAGAATCAACGCCGGCATTTAGCCTCAGTTTGCTTCAGGTTTTTGTCGTAGGTTCGAAATGCATCTTGGGAAACTTGGAAGTATACTTCAGTGGGACCCGTCACAATACAGATCATACTCATACTAAATAGTAGACTATATACTCACTGAGTGTGTAGTCTATAGTACATTAGCATGCGGTTTCGAGGCTTAGTTCATGTGTTTACCTTCAGCAGGAGCTGGTATTTGGTGATTCTCTGCACTGGTTTGATCAGGTAGGAGGAGATGGTGTTAGCCAGCCGGTGCCTTTGTTGGATTTCCTGTCATGGAGAGAGAGAGAGAGAGAGACAGTGATGATGATGATGATGCAACAGACGTCGCTGGTACTAAATGGCCTAATTAGCCCTGCAGCGATGCTCACATCAAAGTAGTTCCCAGCATGCTCTAATATGAGCTGTGTGGAGTCGGGCTTGTTCTTACAGTAGTTCACGTACATCTGGAACTTATCAGCCTGCAGAAGGAAACAAACACAGCATGGCTCAGCAGCTTTTTACACAAACCTACAAGCAGCTAAAGGGAAAACACAGCCAACCATATATGAGGTAGATGCACTGGCTGAATATGTTTATTGCGCTATGAAAAGTGATCATAACATGATTTAAAAATGAATTTTAACATGGATTTATCTAGTGCCAGTCCCTAGCCACATCAGTGGAGGTAAGCTACATTCAGGGTTATAATTGTAATCGAATAATTGATGATTAATTACAATTATGACGTAATTATAATAGTAAAAAATTGTTTGCTGTTGTAATTGAGTTCTGATAATTGACTTTGTAATTGTGGAATCATGGAAATTATATAGAAACTGTCAATTACAATCACACATACGCAGTTAACAATTATTAAAATATGTTTCAGATCAGATCTGTCAGTTCTCTTTAGGATCATTTTATCATTAAATAAATAAATGTATGAAAAAAGGCTCACGCGCCTACACCTTGAATATTAATACCAATATTTTCATTAATTAGGAAGTCTAACAAGGTAACAAAGAGATGAAAAACAAATGATGATAAATAATATTTTTTTGTGTATTTTACAGCTGATTTAAGACATGGGTCATAATAACTGACCCGTTATAATAAGAGTTGCTAACAGAAAGCTAACACAAGAGGAAGGTTACATTTCATGGGGTTATTTATTAAATGCTTAGTAATTGAGAATGTAATTGTAATTGACTTTTAGGGGGGAAAAAACAATAATTGTAATTTTAACTGTAATTGGAAAAAATGCTGGTCAACATACTCGTGAGTTGTAGTTGAACATGAATAATTGAAGACGTAATTATGATTGAAAAATGTCATTTTTGATAGGACAACCATTAAATTCATCACTTGATACACACCCAGGTGACGAAGCAATGGCCCACGTCCTCTGGGAGCTGCTCGTATTTCTCCAACTCTTTGAGGAAGATGCTGATAAGAGGAATAAACAAGTTGCTGCATTGATAAAAAGTTGTCAAATACACAATGTGTCGTGTTTAGCTGGAGCTGGGAAGGCGTGTCGTACTTGTGGTGGAACTCGTAGAGGTCTTGCATGTTTCCAAATATGGTGAGCTCTTTGTTGAGGATTCCTGGAGGAATCTCCTCAACTCCACTGGTCATCTCCCACAAGTATGTCTGAACAAAGACACACAGAGATGGAAAACGTCCTGTGTGTGTTTGTGTATGTGTGTGTGTGTGTGTGCGTGCGTGCGTGTGTGTCAGGGTCATTATAACTATAATTGTAATTGTGTAAATGATAATTAATTCCAATTATGGCATGATTATATAATTGTAATTCGAACTGTAAAAATCTGTTGCGATAATAATCGTAATTAAATTGTAATTGTTCAAGGCGCATATGCAGTGTTTAGGCGCATATGCAGTGTTCAAAAAAGATCGTCAGAGGTAAGTCACGCGAGAAGGAGGTAAGTCACGCGAGATGTTCTGAGAGTCACATGACAAGCTGAGAAAATTCAACATGGCGGCTCGCTGCCGTGACTAGTTTACCGATCCTGTTTACGTGCACATACTAACGATTTTTACCGTTAAATCAACGCCACCAACGAGAGCCGACCACGCGCCCTCTCACCAGCCAGAGTGGAGGACCTCGAGGACTTCATAGATAGATATTACGCTGAGTACGTGATGGAGTCCGGACCAAAAGCCAGTACATCAGGTAAGTCGGCGAAGCGCCGGAAAAACGATTCGGCCACCGATACATCAGACCTCGAGGTAGAATCCCACACGGAACTCCTACAGACCATAATTAAGAGGCTGGATGTGCTCGACTTACTGCACCGAGACGTTCAGGAAATGAAAGTCAGCCTGGAATTTGCCTATCAACAAATCCAGGACTTACAAAAAGATAATCATGATATCCATTCGGCTTTATCTGCGGTGAGCTCCGAGGTAAAAGAGCTGAAAAAAGAAAACAAGTTTCTTAAAGAATCAGTCCTGGATATCCAATCTCGCAGTATGAGAGACAACGTAATATTCTCAGGTATTCCAGAAACCCCCAACGATGACCCACATGCTCTGCTGAAAGACTTCATGTCGTCGGCGCTTAAAATCCCGGCAGAAACCGTGAAAAACATCACATTTCACCGTGTCCATCGCCTCGGACCACGGAGAGGAAACCGTCCACGTCCCATCATTGCCAAATTTGAGCACTTTCAACAGAAGATCCAGGTTAAAAGTAAAGGTCGGGAACTTAAAGGTACGCAATTCGGCATGAATGATCAATTCCCTCGGGAAATAAACGAACGTCGAAAAACCCTGTATCCTATCTTTAAAGAAAACCGACAGAAAGGCAAAAATTCCAAACTGGTCGTAGACAAGCTTTACATAGATGGCCAACTGTTTAGGGACTTAAACATCACGCCCTGGCTCTACTGAGAAAGACAAATCTAAAAATAATAATAATAATGAAGTTAAAAAAAAAACACAACACAGGTGTTATGTGAGTTAACATTGAAAGGATAATTCTCCACTTATGGTGAAGCTAAGGTAGCATTATTTTTAAAAAAAAATTAAAATAAATATATATGTTGTATGTGTGTATGTATATATCTGTACATTAAAAAAAAAAAAAAAAAGGGCAAATAAAAACAATAAATACATTTAAAAAAAAAAAAAAAAAAAAAAAGTGTGTATGTATGTGTGTGTGTATGTGTATGTATATATGTATACATATGTATGTATGTATGTGTGTATATGCATGTGTTTATATATGTATGTGTATGTAGATGTGTGTGTATGTATATGTATGTGTGTATATATATATATATATATATATATATGTGTGTGTGTATGTATATGTATGTGTGTATATATATATATATATATATATATGTATGTGTATATGTTTATGTGTGTATGTGTGTGTGTATATATGTGCATGTATATGTATGTATGTGTGTATGTGTATGTATGTGTGTATGTATATATGTATATATATGTCTATGTATATATGTATATATATGTTTATATGTATGTATATGTATGTATGTATGTGTGTATATATATATATATATATAAATAGAGAAAATATATATAAAATAATGATAACTCCATAAAAAAAAAAAAAAAAATATATGTATATATATATATAACAATAATAATAATTAAAATAAATAAATACATAAAGATAATAATAACACTAAAATAAAAACATGGATAGGTATATATAGACACGTATGTGTATGTATGTTTGTATGTATGCTACATATTGGCTTAGATTTTGGTAAACACTTTTTGGCACGTACTCTCTCACAGGACACTCTCTACCCTCATGTCAACTCACTCGTCTCGAACCCCTCACTCTTTTTTTTGTTTCACACTCACTCAACACCCACAACACCCCCCACCTCCTATACCTCCTATAATTACCCCTTGCTCCTTTTACTCTTTTGATATTGGTTGTTGTCATTGTATGTTTGTGCTTTTCACTAACCTATTCAATCCAGTCCTTTACCCCGTGGTGCTATCGCATGATAAATATGTCTCCTCTTCTTTCTTTCCTTGCATCCAAGCTTTTTACAACACAGTGCACAAATGCTCACAGATTCTCACTTATGCTCACACCTGTATGGACTAACACTCACCTCATTCTATGTATCAGTTTACAGTAACTTCTGGAAT